>NW_007246467.1:381852-480459 GCF_000164805.1 Carlito syrichta
GCGCATGCCTGTAATTCCGGCTACTTGGAAGGCTGAGGTGGAAGGATCGCCAGAGCCCAGCAGGTCGAGGCTGAGGTGGCCGGGAGCGGCCACTACACTCCAGTCTGGGCGACAGAGTGAGACTCCAACTCAAAAAAACAAAAAAAGTGTTTCCTCTTGGTTTTGGCTTAGGGAGGGCCTTCAAATTGCTTCCTGATAGTGCTGACTGGGTGAGGTAACAGGTTTTCCCTGCCTGTCACCCTTATCCAGATGGAGGAGGAAGATACCTGGGAAGAAATTTCTAAGGTTCAGACATACTTCATGTCCAACTGGAGCCTCAGTGGGGACAGGTGGGTGGCCCTGGATGGACAGCCAGGGTTGAGAATGCTTCCACATGACTGCCTACTCTGCTCCAGAAAATTATTTTCCTTTAGGATCCAAGTTTTGCCATTTCAATTTTCCCTGTGCTGAGGTTCCACCCACTCCTTCTCTCTCCTTTATTCGTCTTTGATGTTTTTACAGGATCTGTGAGAGAAACTGAGTTCTGAGCTCTTCCTGTCTCTCATGTTATTCCCGATCATTGTTTGTGTTTTTCCAGGGGTGACTCACCTCTATTTAGTTACGGGGAGGGAAGATTTTCTCAGCATACAATTGAAAAAAAAAGGGGGGTCTAAAATGAGGTAGAAACACAGATTACTATTTGGAAATATTACCTCACCACCTGACCAGCAGACAGCAAGGAAATGATTCTTTGCTCCAGCACTTCTTTGTCAGTGGGTACCATCTGCAATTCTTGATGGCCATCTCTCTAAGAGGAGGTGACGGCATCACCTTGATTGAACTGAAAATGCACATAAAAAACAGAGGAGGCAAAATATATATATATATATGTATACCAAGAAGGAACATCTGGGAAAATTCTCCATATATGTGCAATATGTGTGCTATATGTACACAAGGAATCTGAATTTTTGTTGTTGACAGAACCCACATCTTGACCTCTGAGGCTAACTTGCTTGGGTAACCACAGGGTTCGCAAATCTAAGCCACTCCAAGTTGGTACCCTCTGGCTGTTGGCCAACATAAGGTCTGAGGTCCAGACCTCCCAGGGACTGAGAACAGAAAACTGTTAATGCTTTGGAAGTGTTTCAAATCTTTCAAGCCATTAGGGAACCACTTGGAGTTCTAAGACAGATAATTCACTAAAACAAATTGTAATAGTATGAAATAGCTAATTCAACTCTTCAAGTCAGTTGTTTATTTCTTATTCCCTAGCAGGCTAGGGGCAGCCCAGGTGACATTCATTTCTTCCCACCAATTCTCACATTGCCCTTTGAGTGTCACCTTATGGCTACACTTGGATCAATCTGCCTTGTGTTAAAGTTGTTTGGTTCTAAAGTAAAACAAAACCGTGTCATGAGGGTATCATATGGAGACAGACTGAGTCGGAGGAACCGGTGGGTCCAAGTCCCAGGGAGAGTCCAGGGGGCCAAAAACAGGAGCCCTGGTCGAGGCAGGAAGAAGAGAGAAGGCATATTCAATGGTAACTGCTAACTGAAGTATTTCACCACCTCTTTTTCTAGTAACAGCAGACAGCGTTTTGTATCATGCATACATAGGGCAGCAGACAGCTGGGAGAAACAGCAGTGGAATTTCAGGAAGGAGGGCCATGAAGAAAATGCAGCCTTAGTGTATAAGGGAGGGGCAAAGAGGAGTAACAAATTATCCCCAGAACATAATGGCTGGGGTTGAGTTAAGAAAGAATTTGAAGTTTGAAGACTCGTTGTTAATAGGAGACTCTCAAGGAGGCTGGAGATCTAACTTCAGCCAAATCCCAGGGTCTCCCATTTCCCTTCTAGGAAACTGTGAAGAGACTTTCCTAGCATAAATGCTCACCCCCGGCACTTTGGGGAAGTTTCCCCCAAAGTGTTTTTGGAAGGATGTTGGGCGAGCTCCCCACCTCGTCACTTATTTACATTCAGGGTTGATAACATCCTCATTGTCGTGAGGCGGATCTGAGCACCAGAGGATGCTTAAGTGGCACCCCTAGCCTCTGTTCCCCAGATGCCAGCAGCACCACCCCACTGGGCTGGGCAACAGTTGCTGTCTTCTCCTGGGAGTCCTTGAGATGTCCCAGTGATGTTGAGGTTTCTGGGACACTTCATATGGAAGCCACGCTTCTCTGGGCAGGAAGGGAGAAGCTGTTCTTTCTTCTTTTAAGCTTTATCATCTGAGAATAAAGTATGTTGTGCTTCTTCTGTATTTTCCTAAAATGTTCAAGGAACACTGCACAAAGTCAAGGAACTTCTCTTTCTGATCTGAGACGAAATTTGAACCCACGGGTGCTGTCCCACAAGACCACCCGGAGATGAAGGCTGTCTTGTTCTCCTAGCCCCCTCCCCCACGGAGGATCTTGTATTTGACAGTGTTCTTTTTTGCTACTTCCCCTCTTGTCCATCTCAAGAAAACAGACCTTGGTTTTCCCAGCGCTCAGGAAGCTGCAGGACCAGAAGAGATGTTTCCTTAGAAAAATCCTTTTTGTGGTTTTTGTTTTCAAAAATTTCAACTCATGGTAGAGCCTAAACTGCGTCTCTTGAGAGAAGGGAAAAGAACTTCCAAAATCAGAAGGGCAGTAGAGAGCTGTGGGTTTCAGGGAGGTTCTTTTCCTTGGCAGTGCCCCAGGAAGGTCAGCGAGTCTCAGAATAGAGGTAAACCTCGTGGTGTGCCTAAGGACTTTTTGGTTCTACACTACTGAGCTCCTACTTAAACAGGAACTCCCACATCAGTGCTCAACTCAAAAGCATACAGTCATCTGTTTCTTCATCTTTGAGGGTTTGAACCCTAAAAATAACCCCTGTGATGCAAGATCATGTGATCCACAGGGACAGAGTGTATATTTCAAAGATGGCCGTGGGACTCTTGAAACCAACAGAATATGGCAGAAGTGTTGCTGCGTGCCATCCAGAGTTAGGCCAGAGAAGGCTGTGCACTTTCTGCCTGGTTCTATTGAGACACTCACTCAGTGCAGTGGGAAGCCACATTGAGGAACTCTAGTCATCCAGAGACCACCACACTGGAAAAGACAAATGTAGTGGCTCTGGTAGACAGTCCCAGCTGACCTCCTGGCAGAAATCTAGCCTCATCTGCCAGCCATGTGCTGAGGCATCTTGGACGTCCAAAACCCTTGGATGCCTGAAGCCCAACTCAATATCTGACTACAGCCATACGAGAGACTAAAGCAAGAATGGCCCAACCCATCCCTTCCCAAATTCCTGAATTACAAAATCATGAGCAAAAGAAAAGGCTTGTTTCAGGCCATTATGTTTTTGGGATAATTTGTTACACAGCAATAATAGCTGGAATAACCTGGATTTTCAGGTCTCATCAACAACCCTAGGACTTCTACATGGTCCTGGGGAGGACAGAAACCCCATTAGAACTCAAGTGGATTTTCTTACCAGCCCTATAGAATAGAGGTCCTGAATCAGATTGATAGGATTTTTACTTTTGATGTAATAATGTGACTTTCTGCCCACAGGAACTTGGGAAAAATCCAATCTTGCCATACTTATCTACCCAATTGTCTTTTCCTTTAGAATGAATTCTTCCTCTGAAGCTTCTCAATTCTTTCTGTTCATAGACTCCTGAAAAGTTCCCTTCCAGAGCCTCATCAGAACTAGCAGATGTGCCTGAAATCTGTGGTCAACACTGAGATTCAAGCAAGAACATCATTTGCTCTCTCTACTTGTGGGTTATGGATGAGCCAACTGGCACAGTTAGTCCAGCTTGTGATGCCACCAGATCTTGAATGCCCTTCAAGTCACTGAACCAGGACAGAGTGTGGCCCCTGGCCATCATCGCCTTATCTACTGCTGCATCCCCAGCCCCCGGCATGATGCCTAACACATAGTAGCTGCTCAGTAAATATTGGCTGAATGCATAAATAATATTGAGAAGGAAGGCAGAGAACATAAAATAAGAGATTTAGGTTAAATTGAGGATTTAGGAGTGGGAACAGGAGAGTTAACAAGTGGTATATTCTTTTTACTTGCAACTGCCTTAGCACACACACACACACAAACCCTTTTTATCTCTGTGCTTTGAGCCTAGAGAAACGCTGGTCTTCATCTGAAAGGGAGAAATGAATTCAGCCTCTAGGCTTAGTTCTTCAGTTGAGTGATACAGAGGTAAATTCAGATTTTTATTTCTATTTCTCTCTCTATAAGGCTCATTGATTTCATGGGTCCTTTCAACTGAGAGATCACATTTTCCTTTAGAAAGTTGCTCTGGGTCTCTATATTTATTATCAAGCTTAATTAAAAAAAAAAAAAACAATACCCCAGGCTTCTGAAGCATTCTTGTTCCTACTTGTACAAAGTTTACATAAAATAATAATTTCTCTCTAATTTTTCTACTTAATGAATGAGTCAGTATCACCATAACGCTGCATACAGATCAGGTTTCTTTCAAAGGGTTGATTCTACATCTGGAAACAAAAGCAAATACTTACATGATGGAATATCATCAGCCCAAATGTCTAGAGCTTTCTAGATAACACTGCACAAACTTTTTAGGATTGTGACTTTCATCACTCTGATATTGTCAAGCATAGGAGTTCGGTTTGAATTCCTGCTACTGCTTTGTTATTTTTCACTTGAAAGTTAATTGAAAGACAGTTTTAAGATAATCTCAACAGGGACTGCCGTCTCTATGGATAACGTTTGCAATATAGTATTTTCATTATTAATATTTTGGGTATATTACATGTATCAAAAATGAGGATAATAATGCTTTCCTAATGGGGTTGTGATATTTGTGTATAGAAGTTCATTTCCTACTTGTAGACCTGATTCTGAAATTGTTCCCCACTTCTTTAAAATAAATGAATAAATAAATAAATAAGTTAATTTCTTGGTGATCTCTTCTTGCCAATGTGCCAGATACATCATAATTGGCTTTGAGTTCCCTCCATGTTGTCATCATTGGCCTTATTTTATGCATTTGCAGCCAGCATCACATGATTCTGCATTTAATTAAATACTACTGTGTATTGTTTGTTGTTGTTTTAACTTTGTTAGTCTTGCTGAGATCTCAGAGTGGTTAGAACTGTGATGAACAGGGTTAGGCTCCAATAAATATTTGCAGTTTGTTCTACTTTTTAAAAAAATTTCAAATCTGTAGTTTTAAAAATCAAAAGATTTCCTGAATTAGCCAATGAGCGTTTAATTCTGACCTTTGTTTTGTTAAGCCTGGGCCAGAGTGTTCCTTGTTTCATAGCTCTTAGACACTTACTAATGAGAAGATATTTTCCAGTGGAACCGTTGATATGTTTCACAAAACAAACATAACTTTTATTTGGAGGGTGTTTATTAAATGAACATGTTCACATGTTTTGAAGAAAGCTGGGGGGTGGGGGGTATTTGAACTAATTCTCTGCCTTGGTAACAGGACCTTTGATCGCTGAAGGAAGGCCCCAGAGTCATTAGCCTGCCAAGAAGCACTGCGTGGCCAGTCTGGAGCACAAGTTAGGAAGGAAATATGTGAACAATGCAGAGAGACCAGACCTGTCCCCAGATGGCAAGACCTCCAAGGATGCCACATGGGGTGAAGTCGAACACATCCTGGAATACTCAGTTTCAAGACTCTGAACTCCCACTTGCTGGCTGATGGCAGGGGCTGTCTCAGGAGGAATGGCCTTGGATACTTGGTTGCAGTCGTGCATACTGATATCAGTGCCCTTTTTCTATATCTTCATGTAGCTTTTTTGGGCACCCTAGTGATGACCACAGAACAGCAGAGTGGTCACACGCATGGCGTTTGGAATCATACCAATTCAGGCTAGAAATTTTGCTCATTTATTAATTGTGGTTGATCAAATCTTCCTCAGAGGATTGTGGGGATGATTAAGTACAGTCATGTTTATAAAACCTCCTGGTACTTCTTGGCAATAAACGGTAGCTCTTGGAATTCTTCTTCTTTTTTTTTTTTTTTTTGAGTTGGAGTCTCACTCTTGTTGCCCAGGCTCGAGTGCAGTGGCACACTCACAGCCACCCAGCATCAACCTGCTGGGCTCCAGCGATCCTTCTGCCCGAGTCTTCCAAGTAGCTGGAACTATAGGCATGGGCTACCACATCTGGCTAATTTTTGATTTATTGTAGAGACGAGGTCTCCCCACGTTGCCCGGGCTGGTCTTGAACCTGTGGGCTCAGGAAATCCACTGGCCTCAGCCTCCCAAAGTGCTGGAATTACAGTCTTGGAATTCTTAAGTCTGATAGGAGAGCTGCTCCTATAACATGCCCGAGTTTTCTTCTATAGAGTCTTCAGAGGGAAAGGATCCTGTGTAGAAATTGTAAAAGCCATAGCTGGAAGCAGACAGGGCTGGCATTTGGGGGCCTGGGAAGGGGAGACCTGCTGAGACTGAAGTAAACAACTTGTTTTTCTGGATAGTACAGAGATTTTCTCCTTTGTAGCAAGAAGTGGCTCTGTGGACCTCCCAAAATAAACTGCAGTAGAAAGAAAAGGGTCATCAGACCATGAAACATAATTTCAGTGACTGTTCTTTTCCACATGGGATGGTTCTCTTGTGAAAAGAGTTAAAAAGGGCTCTGTTTACAATGATAAATCTGCTTATAGATTACACTTTTATTTTAATTTCTCATTCAGACTTTATTATCCAGATCATGGAAATAAGCATCTGGATTTTAAAAGATGGGAGTGTTTGGTTGTTGAAACATTTGGCCGGTCCCACTCAGACTCCATGGAACCACAGCTAGGACTCTTTGGAGGGAAATTCCGTCTCTTCATCCTTCCGAGGTAGCTTAGCAGGACAAGATGGTGCCATCCTTTCCTCTGAGTTTCAGAGGTGAATTTGTCTGAGCATGTGGGCAAGTGCCGGGCACACTTTGCTGGGGTTTGGCTGATGTGTAGACTAAACCCCAGCAGGGACAGGCACTTTCTGTGGATTTATGCAGGACACTGGGAGGAAAGAAAAACAGAACTTTTCTGCTTGTGTAGACTCCCTGTCTCTGGTGGGAATCCCCTACGGGAGTTTCAGGAAGGGTGAAAGCCACTAGGATCTTCCAAACATAAGCTATCCTTTGAAAATGAAGAGGATTCCATTAAAGCAGGGTGACTCCAGGGCGAGAAGATGTGGGAGGAGACGGGCCCATAGAAGCCAATGGGCCTTTTGTGTGTGTTCTGAGGCCTCCTTGGAGCATTCTGGAAAATGCTTCATCATGTGCCATGAAAGCATTGTCAGTTATTGATTGCTGCCTTCTTTTGGGTGGAGAAAACCTCTGGTGCTGCTTATATTATTCTGTTTCCAGCCCTTGCTCAAGTGTAAAGAGCCCCAGATGCATCTCTGCTCTCCCTTCTCCTCCTTACCAACTCCACAGGCCTGGGAGGCGCCTTTGCTTCACCCAGGTGAGAGGCATTGATTGGAAGGCATGGTCACCCAGGAAGCCTCGAAAAGTATTTCTGAAGGAAGCAAAGCCTTCCCAGGATAAGGCAGGAGGAACCTGGGCTCTCAGGCCTGGGATGCCTGGGATGTGGAGGGCTTCCTCTGATCTGTTCGAAGCTGCTCTTCTATTTCAAACATAGTCACAGACCTAACAATTGCCAAGATGTGTTTTTAAAAAGCATCTGGGATCAGGCAATTAGTTTCTGCTTAATGCAGAATGTCAAAACGGGGCCACAGATTCTCTAACTGATCAATTGATTCATTATTTCCCTCGCATGGTTAGAAGTGGATTCAAGCCAATGGGAGTAATAAAGTAGAAGAAGAAGTTGAGAAAGGGCAGCCAAAGATTTATTAGGCCCCAAAGAAATACATTGTTTATCCTTTCATTTTCCAGTAATTGCTTGTTTATTAAGGTAGCCACGCAAAGAGAAAGCCAATAGCAGAGATCATCAATAATAAAGAGGGGCTATGTGTTTACTGTAAGTAGATGGTATTGTGTTTCAGCTATTAGAGCTCGCAGACCCTAGAGAAGCACAGTGAGTGAGCCTAGGTTGTACAGCTAAACATGGGCCGTTGTCCATTATGAATGGGAATTTCGATAGAGCCTGTGGGCTTTGAGAGAAAGCTACTTTTGGGTAAGGGCAGTTACTGGATGTGATACAGCCACTCTTTGGAGCTGTGTCCTCGGGAGATAGCAGGTTGTATTGCAGAGTTCAGGTATTGAGGTCTGCTCATCATACTTTCAAATACGAGTTTGTCATGCATAAATTGTATTAGTACTTGTGTGACCATGGTTTTGTTTCTTAGCATCTCTCACCATCCTTATCTGAGAGGTAAAGCAGTTGAAGATGTGAAATTAGGATGCTGAAGAGAAATTCCAGTTATGCCACTTTTTGTAAGCTATAGGATCTTGAACAAGGTAACTTCAAGTCTCTTTGACTCTGTTCTCCACCAGTCCAATGAGGGGATAATGTGTAGCGGGGTTGGTTGATAACCCAGACCCAGATGGCTCTGGCCCACCCAAGTTTGCATGCAGGTGGGCTGCCTGTGTTGTCAGTTTCCCACTTCACATCTCTCTTCTTTAGAAGCCTGAGAGCTTTCTCCTGGCACCAGGAAGCTTGTCGTACTACACAGGCATGGCCTGGACACTGGAGCTGATGACCCTGGGGGCAACACTTAAGCAAAGGGATGAGAGTCCTGGATAAATATTCCAGCTTCCCCACCCTCTGGTGGCACATTTCTGAAGGGCATCTTACCAGGTTCCTCAGGGGGTCCTAGTAGGACGGGGCCCACTTGCCCACAGAAGTGACTTAACTGTTACTGGGCTTTCTCCCTTCAGTGTCTTGATTACTTTGCATCCCCATTCATTCATCCCTGCTCACCTCCTTACACCAACTCCCTGCATGCAAGTCTTTGTCTCAGGAGAGGATGGGAGGGGGGAACCCAAATTAAAACATCTGCACTAAACAAGTTAAGGTACTCATGGCAGTGTGGAGCACATAGTTGGTAATTTTATCAGTGTTACTTCGAAGACTTGCAAGATTAAGTCAATGGACTGTACTCACTACATTGTGGGCATTAAATAATCATCAATTCCTCTCTTTGTTACAACTCTTCTTCTCAATCTCTACTCCCACCTAGCTCTTTGTATAGTGCTAGGGAACCCAACATTGAGCAACTATGGGTTCCAACATTGTTCTAGCAGGTTTATGCTTAACAAAACAAAAGAAGAAGAATACAACCAGACACGGACAATGGTAAAACACAAACTGTATTAACAAGGAAATAATGCATAGGCATTGAACCTTATCTGTCCAGAGTGCAAACATCACAGAATCACTTCTATGAGGTGGCAATACACCATACAAAAGGGAAAAAATCTGTATCTGCACTCTACCTACTAATGTCAAATCATCAACTCGGTAGCATGGTTTGCTCTCCTGTCCTGACCTTTGAATCTCTCTCTCTCTCTCTGCTGTCTCTGACATTGTCTGCCTCTTCCTTTACTCCTTAAAACTTCTCAGTATTCTTTCTTATCTCTACAGAACCCTGGAATCATCCATGAAACTAATATGGAAAGCTAATTAGGCAAAGAAGCAGGAAGAGGGAATTAACTTTCTTGAGCCCAGTGAGTGCCATCATTATATGACTTTAAAAATGGTCCCTTTTGCATGGCAACACTGTGCGGTGGTACTATCTCAAATCCTCACAAGGGCCCTAAACAGTGTATATTTTCAACTCCATTTTACAAGTGAGGAATCCATGGCTCAGAGAAGTGAAGTAACTTACCTATTTCATCCAGCAGGTAACTGATGTGCACTGGAATGTGAGCTCAGTCGATGTTTGTTTTTTTTACTCATTCTTCTCTGGTTAATGAAATCTGATTGTGTTGCTTTATTTTCGGCAAATAATGGGCTGTATATGAGATTTTACTACTCACAACCACTTTATGAATATTTTTGGTTATCTCCATTTTGAGAAAACTGCAACAAAAATAAAATTGCATAGTATTAGGATTCATTGCTCTGTTTACCTCTTATTTTCCCCACTCTACTATGCTATTGCTGTGGATAAAGATAGCGGATGAGAAATGGAGTCTAATTCTCCTCCCCTTTGAGTCTGGCTCGGTTTTAGTGACTTGCTTGGCTAATAGAATGTGGTGGAAGTTATGTCCAGAGATTCCTGACACTGGGTCATGAGAAGCCCCACAGTTTCGGCCTGGGCATCTTGGAACACTGTCTCTGGAGTCCTGAGTTATAGGTAAGAACCTGGACTACACAGAGACCAGTAGCCTGAAATGTTTGCATGTAGACCTGCTGGTCAACACTCCCAAAAGCCTCCTAGCTACTTCTGAACAGTCACCAGACCTGTGAATAAAGTTGTCTTGGAGCTTCTGGTCAGCCTGGCTGCTAGCTGAATAGGGTGCCCAACCTCTGTTGAAGCTGCTGGGACAGAGACATCACCCAACTGAGCCTTGTCTGAACTCCTGAACCCCCAAATCACGAGAAATGATAAAATGATTCTTATAAGCCTTTACATTTTTAAGGATTTATTGAGGTCTAATTAATATGATAACTGCATATACTCAGTGTGTATGGCTCGACAAGGTTAGACATAGGTATGTACCCATGAAACAACCACCACAATCAAGAAAGCAAACATACTCATCGCCCCCAAACTTTCTCATACTCCTTTGAAATCCCACCTCCTGTCCCTCCTCTCCCACCAAGGCAACCACTGATCTGCTTTTTGTCACTAGAGATTAGTCTGCATTTTCTAGAGTTTTCTATAAATGGACACAAAGAATAAATGTACTCTTTTTACGTCTGGCTTCTTTCCCTCAGCATATTTATTTGAAATTTACCCAAGTTGTGACATGCATCTGTAGTTTATTGCTTTTTATTAGAGTTGTTTTCCATGGTACAGGTATGTCAGTTTATTCATTCACCTGCTGATGGACATTTAGGTTGTTTCCAATTTGGAGGTGCTACAAATAAAGCTGCTATAATCATTTCTGTTCAAGTCTCAGTGTGGACATATGTTTTCCTTTCTCTTGGACAAACACCTAGGAGTGGAACAGCTAGATCATGTGATAGCTGTCTGTTTCACATTTTTAAGAAACTTCCAAGCTCTTCTTGTGAAGTGATTGCATGACTTTATATTTCCACTAAGTTTTTGGGAGTCTCAATTCCTCTCTTCCTAGCTGACATTTGGTATGCTCAGTTTTTTCAATCTTAGCTATTCCAATAGGTGTGTAGGCATTCCACTGTGGTTTTAATTTGCATTTTTCTAGTGACTGATGATGTGCATGCATGCAGGTGACACTTTATCATTCATATGTTCTTTTTGGTGAAGTGTCTGTTTGAATAATTTGCCCATTTTTAACTGGGCTATTTTCTCTTTATTTAGTTTTAAATAATATTTATGTATGTTAGAAATCCTTTACCAGATATGTTATTTGCAAATATTTCCTCCCATTCTGTAGCTAATCTTTTTATTTCCTTAATGGTACATTTTAAAAAGTCGAAATCTTGATTCTGATGGAGCTAAAGTCATAATTTTAAAAAATGGATCATACATTTGGTGCCATATCCAATAATTTTTGCCTAACCCAAGGTCACAAAAGATTTTTTCCTATTTTTTTTTTGATAGAAGTTTTGGGATTTTACATTTAAGGCTGTGAACTATTTGAGTTAATTTTTGTATATGATGAGTGGTATGGCTTGAAGGTTTTTTTTTTGCGTATAGATATCCAATTATTCAAGCATTATTTGTTCTCCACTGAATTGCCTCAATTAATTGTTGAGCACCACTTATCAGTAGTATATGTGTGAATTTCTTTCTGGGGTATATATTCTGTTCTGTTATTCTCTCTTTTTGTTTATTTTTATACTAATACCACATTGTTCTGATTACCATAGCATTATAAGTTTTGAAATCAGGTAGTGTGAGTACTTCAAATGTGTTCTTCTTTTTCAAAGTTGTTTTGGTTATTCTAGGTCCTTTACATTTTCATATAAATTTTAGAATCAATTTGTAAATTTCTAAAAAAATGTGAGCTTGGATTTTGATTGGATTGTGTTGAATCTATAGGTCAATTTAGGAAGAATTAATAACAACATTGGGACTTCTGACAAATGAACACTATATAGCTTTTCATTTATTTAGGCCTTCTTAATTTCTCTCAGCAATGTTTTGTAGGTCTGTGTACAGGTCAGATTCAGATTTATCCTAATGCATTTCACATTTTCTGATGCTATTGTAAGTGATATTTATTGTTAATTTTAATTCTTAATTGCTGATCCCTGGCTTCAACCGCCAGTACAATGTTGAAGAGTTAGGTTGAGAGTAATCTTTTGCCATTAAGAATGATGTTAGTTGTAAATTGTTCATAGATGTCTTTTTAGGTTTGAGGAAGTTCCTTTCTATTTCTAGCTCAATGAAAGTTTTTAAGAAGAATAGATATTGGATTTTGCTAAATGATTTTCTGCATCCTTTGAGATGATCATATGGTTTTTATTTATTTATTTATTTGAGTTAGCATCTCACCCTGTCACCCAGGCTGGAGTGCAGTGGCATGTTCACAGCCACCCCAGCATCGACCTGCTGGGCTCCGGTGATCCTTCCACCTCAACCTTCCAAGTAGCCAGAACTACAGGCACGCACTATCACACCTGGCAATTTTTTGACTTATTGTAGAGATGCGGTCTTGCCAAGTTGTCTGGGCTGGTCTTGAACCCACAGACTCAGGCGAACCACTCATTTCAGCCTCCCAAAGTGCTGGGGTTACAGACTTGAGCCACCGTGCCCAGCCAGTTTTCTTTTGTTTGTAAGTATGCTGAATTACATTGATTACTTTTTGAATAATAAACTAACCTTATATTTTTGGAATAAATTTCATTTGGCCATGATGTGTTATCCTTTTTATATATTGTTGGCTTGGATTTTCTATATTATTGTGTTAAAGTTTTGCATTTGTGTTCCCAAGGAACTCTGTCAAAGTGGCAACCTGTGGAAGCCCATTAGCTTAACTCATCTGTTTCCTGTCTCTAAGGAATTACTGTGTTTTGTTGCCTGATGTGTAGGGTCTTGAAAACTGTGTTGTGTAATATATTTTGTCTATTTAAAAAATTAATTCAGGTAGGCTAGTAAATCCAGTCCTTTTTTCTCCATTTTGACAAGAATTACAAGTAGAAAGCAGGAATCTTAAAAGCCAAAAAAGTTGATCTCCATCAAAATAAAAATCTGTGCTCAGCAAATGATGCCATCAAGAACATTAATAGATTGGTCAGAGACTATACTTTTTTTTGGTAATATATCTGTCTTTCAAAGGACTATATCTAAAATAGATAATGAACTTCTGTACTTAAGCCAAAAAGCTTCTGCAAAGCAAAAGAAACCACCAAGAGAATAGGAAGACAGCTCACAGAGTGGGGAAAAATATTTGCCAATTACATGTCTGACAAAGGTCTACTATCCAGGATCTATAGGGAACTCAAACATGATGAAGGGAATAAACAAACAAACAAACAACAACAATACCCCCCAAACACAGCCCCATTAAAAAATGAGCAAAAGAAATGAACAGACACTTCTCAAAAGAAGATATGTGAGCAGTCAACAGACACATGAAAAAATGCTCAACCTCACTAATCATCAGAGAAATGCAAATCAAAACCACATCGAGATACCACCTAATTCCAAAAACAAAAAACAACAGATACTGATGAGGATGCAGAGAGAAGGGAACACTTCTACATTGTTGGTGGGAATGCAAACTAGTTCAACCTCTATGGAAAACAGTGAGATGATTTCTAAAAGAATAGAAAGTGACCTTCCAGATAACCCAGCAACCCCCCTTCTGGGAATATGCCCCAAAAAACTCAAATCATTCTACAAAAAAGATACCTTCATAGGCATGTTTATTGCAGCAAAAACATGGAACCAACTGTGCTGCCCATCAGAACTGGACTGATTTAAAAAAATGTGGGACATACACATGATGAAGTATTACATAGCCGTATCGGACAAAATTATGGACTTTGCAGCAACTTGGATGAATTTGGAGTCTATCAAACTTAGTGATCTATCACAGAAATAAAGAACTGAGTACCACATGTTCTTACTCATAACAGGACGCTGAACACCTATCATAATACTACAAAAAAGGGATTGGCAGTAGTGTGACGCTTGCCAGGAAGAGGGTGGCACATACTATCAATAAGGGTGCCTGATACTACTCCAGGTGAAGTGAGGTCCAATGGGTGGTCCAAAATTTCACCTGTACCTAGACCACTTATATACCCAATCCTGACTTGTATCCCACAACTTAAAAAAAAATTAGCAAAAAACTTGAACAGACCTTTCACAAAAATATATATGAACGATCATTAAGCAAATAGAGGTGTGTTCAATATAACTTGTCACTATGAAAGCTATATTGAAACACCACTTCACATCTTCTAAAATGGGTAAAATTAAACAAACAAATAATATCTTCTGAGAGTATAAAGGAATTAGAATTCTCATACATTGCTAATGGGAGTATTAAAAGGACATTCATGTTGAAAAACTCTTTGGCATTTGCATATATAATGAAAACATTTACCTACCCCATTGCATAACGATTCTAAATTTTGGGGGGGAGGACATGAAAATATAGATTCACAAATGTCCATGGTAGCTTTACTCATAATGGCCAGCAATGGAAAACAACTCAGATGTTCCTCTTTAGTAGGACAGATAAACAACCAGTGATGTTTTTATACAATGGAGTACTACACAGTAATTAAAATGAAAGAAACTACTGACAAAGGCAATCATATGGATGGACCTGAAAAACAATATGCTTATTGAAAGAATCTAGGCACAAAGAGTATATTTTCTATGAGTTCCTTTATATAAAGTTAATAAACAGGCAAAATGAATTGATAGACATCAGAATGGTGATTGCTTCTAGAGATGCTGATTAGATGGAAAGGATATAAGATGATTTTCTGGGATAATAAAAAATGTTCTATGTTCATTAGTCAGTGGGTTATATTAGTGTATATATTTATAAATATCAGAATAATTGAACCTAATTTCCACAGAGAGGAAATTCCTTTCTATTTCTAGCCTAATGGAAGCTTTTATGAAGAAAAGATATTGGATTTTGCTAAACAATTTTTCTGCATCTGTTGAGATAATCATTTGGTTTTTCTTTTTTAGTTTGTTGATACTGTTTAGTTTGCTGCTACACAAGGGGACCAGGAAAGAATATGCCCAGAACCCAGAGGAGTCACAGAACCTTTCATACCTGGTGAAAATGGTGAGTGGGCAATTGCACCAACTTTAGCTCAACATGAGTAAGTCAACTCATGGCTCTTATCCTTTAGGCCTGAAGGTCTGGTTCCTCTAGCAGGCAAGAAACCAGACTAGGCGAAGGACTACAGAGGGAAATCTAGCATGCATAGTGGAAGAAGGTGATGATGACTGTCAACTCTATCCTTGGAACCAGCTGTAGCACTGGAGTTTATAGCTTGTTCTAGTCTAACCGGGTCTAGAAACCTCTTGCATCGTGTCTTTTCAGATATTGTGTTGGCCAGTAGTACCTTGATGGCAATTGTGGCTGTTTTGAGCTTCCCCTTCCATGTCATGAAAGAACCAAGGTCCTCTTGTTTGCATGAAAATGGAAAACCCATACTGTCATCTTGGAAGGCATGAGTTGATCTGTGGTGTATTAGGTCTGTTGTTAACCTAGATCCTCTTGGCATTCTCTAGCTCTAGTTTCCGCCACTGCTGTGGTCAGCACTTGCACATGGGCTCCTGTCAGCTTATACAAATGTAGCCTCAAGTAGGCTGTCTTGCCTTCAAGCTCGTTCTTTCCTTCTCTGCCAGGGCAACTTTGGCATTTTTCCTTTCTCTACTTTGAAATAATTTCCATTTGAAGTTTTGTTCAGAAATGTCACTAATGTATATGTGCATGTATAGTTGTGTATGATACCCTTTGGTATATAATCACTTGCAAAAAATTCAAATCATCCAGAAAAGTTCTAAGGAGTAAGTAACCTCTAATGTCATGACTCAGAGAAAAGCATGGTTTACATTTTGTTGACATTCTTCCAGACATCATCCTTCTGTGTGTCTGGGTAGAATATTATATAATGAGATCATAGCTGCTTTATGAACTGATTGTTTAAAAGATGAAATAATGATTATTTTTCTAAGCCGATACATTGACCTATATTCAGCATAATTTTTAATGATTGCCCTTTTCATTGTATGTGTATGCAACAATTTATGTTGGTTGTTCCCCGTCTGTGGATATATAAGGTGCTTTTTTTTTTGTCATTATAAACAACGCTTCAACAAACATCCCTGTGCATTTGTTCTCTTCAGAGGAAACTCCTCGTGGTGAATTTGCTAGGTTACAGAATATATTTAACAATTTTATAACTTGATATAAGTAACTTACTATTCAGAAGGTTTGTGGTATTCTCCATTTCCACTTTCTAATGTACCTTTAAGATTGTATCTGTATATACATTAGATTTTATCAGTCTTTTTAAAACTTTGCTAATCTATTTGGTAAAAAATGATTTGTATTTCAGATTGTTAGTGACATTAGAGTTATATTACTTTCCGTTCCATCAGTCAGTTGCGATTGTTTTGTGTGAATTGCTTGTTAATACCATGTAGTTACTATATATTTTTATTTATAAGATTTTTTAAAATAAAAGGAATATTCAATCTTTTCATGTGTGTTGAGATGATTTTTTTCTTTTTTCAACCTTGTTTATAAGTTAGTTGCTATTGATTTTTCTTTTGTTTTATTTATACTATACTAAAGTTTAAAGTCTGTACAGACTTTATAGTTTATTTAATTTTTATAAAAAGTTAGAAAGACCTAAGACTATACAGAACATATCAATCAATTTATTCTATCAACTTTTGTTTTTTTAAAGTGTTGACTTTTTGTTTATTCATCTGAAATCTATTTTGCAGTGGGAATAAAGTAGTGAGGCAGCACTTTGTCAAAAGCCTAGATAATTTTCCGTTGTTCTTTCTTCTCCACATCCATCATACACTAAGGTTCTGTACCTACACTTGGGTCTATTTCTGCACGTCCTCTCATGGAAACCTTACATCGCGGAATCAATTCTCTCACCATTTCTCCCTAACTGTTAAATGCACAGTTCAGACAAGGAAAGTCCAGTCAAGCTTCAGGAGTTTTTGGCCTCTTCTCAAACTTGGTTTTTTTCAGATTAACAGAAACCATCAGCTGTTCCTAGGCTCTTCAAGGACCAGAGGCTTTTGATAAAGTTCCTGTATCAACTCTCCTTTAATGGACCACGTTTAATGGATCTCTCCTGGGTTTCAAGCTCCCTTTGAAGTCTGTGGGAATGATGTGTGCATGACTCAGACATTGAGGCGTGCAATGCATGAGTTCCAGCTAAATGGAAGCTAGAATGAGAGGTTTTCCAAGAAAAATGTTAGGCAGAGGCTGGGGTACTAGAAACATGCATAGACTAGTGTCAAACAGGGCAAAATAAGTCTGCTGAGACTTCAGAATGCTAGATAATAAATCTCAAGGAGTTCTCACCTGCTTGTCTATAAAGATTTCCAAACTTGTAGGTGAATGCTTCCAGTCCTCCCTACATCAGAGACAGTGCCAGGTGACAGAGTGTGAGGCCGCCAGGTGTCAGTCCCCTGTCTACACACTTACCTTCATTTACATTCATGTTGCCTTCTTTCCCTTCAGAGGAATTGTCTTGCCCCTCCACATCTCTCTATTGGATCCTTTCCTGTCTGAAAGAAATATTCCTTGTATTAAAAATGGTGATGCTAGCCGGGCTCGGTGGCTCAGCCTGTAATCCTGCGCCTTTCGGAGGCTGAGGTGAGTGGATTGCCTGAGCCCGCGGGTTCGAGACCCGCCTGGGCAACGTGGTGAGACCTCACCTCTACATTAAATCAAAAAATTAGCAGGGCGTGGTAGTGCGCACCTGTAGTTCCAGCTACTCGGAAGGCTGAGGTAGAAGGATCGCCAGAGCCTAGCAGGTCAAGACTGCGGTGGCTGGGAGCAGCCACTGCACTCCAGTCTGGGTGACAGAGTGAGACTCAATCTCAAAAAAAAAAAAATGGTGATGCTTTCTGCCTCTAGCCTCTTTTCCCTTCCAGCTCTGAACTTCCTCCTGCTCTGTCTCCTCCTGCTTTTGCAACCGCATCTTCACGCTTGCTCTCAGTCCACTGCAGTCTGTCTTCCACTCCCACTGTGCTCTGAACCTGCTCATCCTAAAGTCGCTGTGAGGTATTGTCCAAACACAGATACTTTCCCCCCTCTACCTGGCTTCTTTCTGCCCCCTCCCTCAGGGAGCAGCCTCTGGCCAAGGTGGTCTCTGAAGAATATGCGTATTCCCCATAATGAGTGATGGGATGCAGGTGATTGAGTAGAGCTGTGAACAATGTGGGTGGCACCCTTATCACTGTAATTGTAAACACTGTATAGCAATTGGAATAATCAACTTGCTTGATTATGAAGCTGCTTGTTGTATTGTCCCAAAGCGTGGATTCTTTCTTTACTGATTTGCCACCATGGGTGCCTCCTGTGAGTTCTAATAAACCCATGCCTTTCCCCGGTGGTCCCCTGGGTGACTTCTTTGGAATAGGCAAATAACATTATGCACAAGCCCTCTCAGGTTTGGGCTACCATGTTACAGCTTCTGCGTGGTCACAATCAGTGGTCACTCCTCAGAGCCTAGCTAAGTTGACCTACTAGGCATTTAATCCTATTCACGACTTTCTCTTTTTAATTCTGTGGGCTTGCTGGGTTCCAGGAGAGCACCCTCCCCAAGTTCCCTGGATGCCCCCAAGTATTAATTCCCTAGCTCCATCACTGTCTCGTCTTCCTCTCAAAATCCATCAGTCTCTTCTTCCTCTAGAAGTATTTCCCACATAGGCACTTCTCTCATTTCTTTCCCCCTTCCCTTATCCTCTAGTGAGATTCTGCCCTTGCTTATTATTTCCCCCCATCCTTTATACTCTCTCTAATCCATTTTCCTTAAAACCACTATTCTAAAAAAATACTAAAAATGTTGACCCTCAAACCTACATCATCAGCCTGGATTTTGCTCCTGAAGTCCATAACTGTATCTTCTGTTGCTAATGAGCATCTCTAAATGATTAATACAAGAATACACTTAACATAAGTACAATTAAGCTGATTATTTTCCTCACACTTGCTTCCCTGTCTCGGTTGGGAATCATACACCTGTCATTCCTGGATTGTTTTCCCTGCCTCACTTTCCACTGCTAAGAAGTTACTAAGTCCTGTGAAGTCTACCCCATTCCATCCATCCATCTGTTTCTCCCAGCTGCACTGCTGCAGAGTGAGCCCTGGCCACCTCATCAGACAAAAGAGCCTCCTCACTGTTGTCCTTGCGTTCAGCCTCAGTGTGTATGCAGTTCAGCATCTCGAACAGGGGTGTCCAACCTTTTTGCTTTCCTGGGCCACATTGAGTAAAGAGTAATTGTCCCAGGCCACGCATAAATTATATAATATAGTTAACGTATATACCTAATAAGATTTTTAAAAATACTTTTTATTGTAAAGTTTAGAAAAATGAGAACAATATAAAACTAGTGGGAAACTTGACCTTGTTTTTGTAAAACATCTGTCAGTGTCTGGTTAGATGGAAGTGGTTGCAAGTCTTAGTGAGTTCTCAAGGTGCTCGTCAGAAACGTTGAAATTTTGCTCTTCGTTTGCTTCAGAATTGAAAACAGCTGCTCACAAATGTATGCGCTTCCAAAAGGCGATGTCATGGATAAGGTGTGACTGTGAACTTCAAAAATGGAATGACACGTGAGGTCATGAAGAAAATAAACGCTAAAAAAAAACATGATGAAAGATTTTGTGGGAGGCCATGTTAACTGTCTTGGGCCGCATGGGGCTTATGTACCTCAGGTTGGACATGCCTGGTAGGCACAGTCTTCCTCATTTCACTGGCTTTATTTCCTCTTTCTCCGTGTCGAGCACAATTATAAAAAGTATCCCTCTTTTCTATGCAGGTAGATTCTACCCATAATCAGGTCCCTTGGGAGACCTTAGCTTCTCTCTCATGGAATTTATTCCAAACAAATATAATCGACTCTCCATATCTGTGGGATCGCCATCTGTGGATTCAACCAACTGGGATTTGAAATTTTTTTTTTTTGAGTCACTTGCAAATCCTGGATGTGAGGCCTTTGTCAGATATACAGTTGGCAAATATTTTTTTCCCATTTGGTGGGTTGTCTCCCCGCTCTCTTGATGGTTTCTTTTACTTTGCAGAAGCTTTTTCATTTGATGAGGTCCCAGTTGTCTATCTTGTCTTTTATGGCATTTGCTTTCAGAGAATTAATCAAGAATTGGTTTCCTACTTATAGTTTGAAGTTTTATGTTTAAATGGTCTTTGATCCATTTAGAGTTGATTTTTGTGTATGGTGATAGGTAGGGGTTCTGTTTCAATCTGCTGCGTATGGTCAGCCAGTTTTCCCAGCACCATTTACTGAATAGGTTCTTCTCTCCCCAGTGGTTGTTGGTGGAGGTTTTGTCAAAGATGAGTTCATTGAGAAGTTGAGGTTTCGTTTCCAGAATCTCTATCCTGTTCCATTGGTCTATATGCCTGTTCTTGTACTAACACCAGGCTGTTTTGATTATTTTAGCCTTACAGTAGAGTTTAAAGTCTGGAAGTGTGATAACTCCCACTTTATTTCTTTGGCTAAGGATTGTTTTGGCTATTGTTTGTTTCCATCTGAATTTCTGTATTGTCGTTTCTAGGTCTTAGAAGAATGATGTTGGTTATTTAATGGGTATTTTGTTAAATCTGTAGATTGTCTTTGGAAAGGTGGACATCTTAACAATTGTGGGCCAAAGATATGAAAAGAAACTTCTCAGAAGAAGACATATGAGCAGCCAACAGACACATGAAAAAAAAATGCTTTGTCTCACTAATGTAGATTAAAACCATACTGGATATACCACCTAACTCCAGTCAGGATGACCATAATTAATGACCCAAAAAACAACAGATGCTGGAGAGGATGCAGAGAAAAAGAAATGCTTCTACATTGTGGAAGTGTAAATTAGTACAACCTCTGTGGAAAACAGTGTGCTGATTCCCAAAAAATTTAAAAATTGACCTTCCATACGATCCAACAATCCCCCTTCTGGGAATATATCCAGAGGAACTCAAATCATTTTACAAAAAAGATATGTGCACATGCATGTTTATTGCAGCATTATTCACAATAGCAAAAACATGGAACCAACCGTGCTGCTCATCAAAAGTGGACTGGATAAAGAAATTGTGGTACCTATACATGAAGGAATATTATGCAGTCATAGAGAATAACAAAATTATGAACTTCGCAGCAAATTGGATGGATGTCGAGTCTGTAATACTCAGTGATCTATCATAGAAACAAAGATCTGAGTACCACGTGTACTCACTCATAAGTAGACCCTGAACATTTGTCATAATACTATAAGAAAAAGATTGGCGGTAGTGGGGCACTGCTGGGGTGGGGAGGGCATACAACATCGTACGTGTACCCGATCTCAAACCAGGCAAAGTGGGGACCAAAGGGAGGCCCAAAGTTTACCTGTTCAATGACCACATATGTACCTAAGCCTGAATTGTACCCCACATCTTCAAAAAAAGTAGCATATTAAATACAATTTAATATGTCTACAGAACGATCACTCAGTGATCTTCAAGGAAAGAACTGAGATCTGACCCTGAGGTTTTTTTCTTCCCAATTCCCTATTTTTATATGTGCACACAATGTGGAGAGAAGATGGAATTCAAAGACAGTTAATTTGGAAAAACATCTCAAGTAAACTTGCTATTTCTTGTAGAGTAATACATCTCATCTTCTCTTTACTAAAAAAGAAAAAAAAGAATTTTTTTAAAAAGAGAGGATGCTTGCATATTTGTACTGAGCATGTGCAGACTTTTTTCCTTGGTCATTATTCCCTAATCAAGATGGTATAACAACTATTTACATAGCATTTACATTTTATTAGATATTATAAGCAATCCAGAGCTTATTTAAAGTATACAGGAATAAACGCATAAGCTTTATGCAAATACTACACCATGTTATATAAAGGACTTGAACATCTGTCCCTTACACCCAAATTGAGGCTTTTAGTCTAGAGGGCTGGTTTTAAAACAAAGGTGTGAGGGTGGTGGTGTTCTACTAAAGCCTTCAGGGGCCTCCCATCCCAGCAAGCAAAAACTCCAGTTCTATCCACTTTCTGACCAAGGCCCCTTGTTCATTGCATGGTTCTAGGGACATCTCATATTGTACTGTGTTCCCTCAGCACATTTGATATTCCTTCAGTCATATCAAAACCTTGCAGTTCCCCAGATAAGCAACCCTGCCTTATCACAATTAAATAGAAGTATAATACAAGTCACAAATAAGAGGCACCTATATGATTTTAAATTTTTCAGTAACTACATTAGAAAGGTAAGAAGAGCTAGATGAAATTGATTTTAAGTACTGTAGTTAACCCAATACATCCAAAATATTATTATTTTAACATATAATTAACATAACAACCATTAATAGATATTTTGCATTCTTCTTTTCATACTGTCTTTGATGACAGTAAGTACTTTAGACTTACAGCATATCTCAATTCAGACTAGCCACGTTTCTCATATCCGGTAGCCGCATGTGCCTGGTGTCTACTATACCGAACCATGCTGATCTTTAACTTTGTTTGTGCTGTTCCTTCCTCCTGTAATACCTGACCCCTGTATGTCTGTTAAATGAACTTTTTAAAAAAGAGATCATTCAAACTCTCCCTCTCTAAGGCCTTCCTGGAGCAACTTAAACAGCCTTTATCCATGAATTCACTTAATAGAAAGGATCAAGACTGTGGTCTCTGGACTACCCCACTGGATTCAAATGCCCTGGGTAAGTCACAGTAGCATCTCTGTGCTTAATCTGTGAAATGTGGAGACAGTGGCAACCCCCCACCTTCAATGAGTGAATTGAGTAAGCTCTTGGAAGAGCACATGTGAATGCTCAGTAAGCGTTAGGCATTCTCTCTGTAGTTGTTACTTATGAGACTCCATATTTGGCACTGCTGTAATCAGGGCTCACATGACCTGAGACCTTCTGTTAATGAGTTTTGAGCTAATTAAAGGCAAGATGACATGGAAAGAAGAGTGAGGCAGTCTGCAGATGCTTCCTACTTACTTCCCTCCCCCAGCACTGCATCTAGCACATACCCAATACTCAATATTTATTGAGGAATAAATGAATCATCCAGAGCAAAGCATTGTCACTATGAAAAATATGATTTCTTAGTCACGATTTCTTATTCTTCCCTCTTCTTTCTAGGAAGAATAAACAAATTCAGACATCAGGAAACAAGTCTGCTTCAATTTTGTACTCTTGGCTAAGATATGTTTGTTTTTTAGTTTGCCCACATACACAATAAAGATCACATACTTCTCAGGGATTTTTATAATACATGGTAGTGACGTATTTACTGATAAAAAACATTATCTGCAATAATTAATAGTTAGGGAAAGAGTTCCTACCATTCCAAGAATAAACTTAAAAATAACAAAAAGGGCCATCTCCAGTTAATTTCTTGTTTTAGTTGGAGTCTCACTTTGTTGCCCAGGCTGGAGTGTAGTGGCATGCTCATGGTTACTCCAGCGTTGACCTGCTAGGCTCAAGTGATCCTTCTGCCTCAGCCTTCCAAGTAGCTAGAACTATAGGCGTGCACTACCACGCCCAGCTAATTTTTTGATTTATTGTAGAGATGAGGTCTTGCCAAGTTGCCCAGGCTGTTCTTGAACCTGTGGGCTCAGGCAATTCACCTCGGCCTCCCAAAGTGCTGGGATTACAGGCTTGAGCCACCACGCCCGGCCTCCAGTTGATTACTGCAGGCCTGTTTGTTCTTAGGCTAAGTAATTGTTCAACAACTCATATTTATTTCTGGTTTAAACACACTTCAATAGCAGCAGCATCTTCCTGACTGGAGACCAAATGTGGCCATGCTGTTGCAGACAGGTGACTCTCAGAGGATAGATATCTGGAGTGTCAGCGCAGGTTGATGTGTGTGTGGGGGTAATGGAGGACAAGAAGAACTGGATTGTGCTAACTAAAGGAAACATCCCTCTCGCTCAGTCACATCTGCCCTTGGCTGTTTTTAAGTAAACTGTGGTCCCATCTGGCCTGGGGTGACACTTCTGCCTCAGTTCCCCTGAGAGCACAGCCCATGTGAATCTGAGATTAGGAGCACATAATCATGAAAATATTCCTGAAGGCTGCAGTCCACACATGCTACATTATGATGCTCTACTGTCTAGTCTTGCAACACGAGCATGATTTCCTGGCCATTGTCAGAGATGACTAACATGTGGTAAGTAGCCCTCCCCCTGGCCATTTGTGTTATGTTTCTTAGAAGGATGCTATTTAACATATGGAAACACTTTCCCCCTTTGATGCTCTATGGGGTTATTGAGTTCAGTTCCATTGAAGTCAAATCATTTCAACCATGGGGTAAAAATTACTGATCAGTAAATAGCTTGTGAGATAATTCTTTAATGGTGTTGGGGAATTTTTTGCAGCATGCATACTTGCAAAATAATCCGAAATTTTTTGACTTAAATGATGATTGGGGAAAAACTACACTTAAGTCAGTACAGTAGATAATGGGTTATAGCTATTAAAGAGGGAAAAGATTTTTGTGTAGCTGGTTATAATTTATCATATTTAGGATGACATAGTCAATTATGCAGATGAAGTTTACATCTTCACAATGGATTTCATGGAGTTGTAGCCATGTAAATTTTTATAAGAAAATGATATGATCCAGGCAGTGTTCCTCAGGTATTTCCATGGTAGGCCATGAAAGTCCACTGATAAGCCACAAGATGACTCAAAATAGTTTGTTTCTCATTCAATTCCATGGATACTTTTTTATTTTCAATGGAAGTGGGGAATGGTTAGGTAAAGTAAGCCAATGAAGTCTTTGTTTTTTCCATTTTGTCTTTGTTGATACATGTTACAGTCAAAATTGTCTGAGTCATTCGTCTAGCATAGTATTTCCAAGCCAAAAGCACATAGAGGTCTCAAAAGACTGAATCTTGTATCTGTTTGGAGATGCAAAATACATTTGGGCAGAGTAAAGACTTCAAGTGATTGTTTAACTCTTTCCCCCACAATTACTTTGAACGAAAACCATCTTTGTTTCTGTACATGAAATGTCTAGTAATATCTTAGAGATTATCAGGATTCCAAGGAAAACACTTTGGCAACTGGGGACTTGGGGCAACGAAGAGAACACCACTCAAACTTATGTATAATCATGACCTACTAGCCACAAACCCACAAACTTGGCTACATTAACTGTGAAATGGGACTGCATCCTTTTCAGTTTGTTCTTGGACTATTTTAAACAATGATTATTTTGACTGTGGTTATTAAGGAATGTGTATCAAGATCTCAATATTATCAACGAAAGACCTACACATGGCCAAGATACATATGGCGATTTACACATGCACACATAAATACAAACACACATGATTTCCCATGGGAACAATTTACACTGCATTGAGTGCAAAAGATATTCCCAGGAATAAAGCCATGTATGTGCAGGTGTGCATAAGTGTACACATCCATTCTCACACTGAGAATTAGGAAATCAATGAGCATATTGAACCTTTGGTAAGATGAAGTGCAACTTCATTTTCCCTCAACAGATGAGGGCTTAGGGAAAGCAATTTCTTCCTGCCTCTACCCACTTCAGAGCTATTTTCCTTATTAATAACCTCCTTCTTGTAGGTAGTTCTTTTTTAAAATAATTCAATAGATTTTTTTTCTATTTTGGGAGGAATTATGCCTTTAAGATCCACTCTCTTACCAGGAGGAATTTCTGATTGTGATAATTAAGCATTTAAGATAGATTTGATAAAAAATAATTTTAAAGGAAGAATTTTTGAACTTCAAGTGGTCTCAATATTCTTTTCACCTAGTGGCAACCCATGTCCTGAACTTTATGTAATGGCTCTGATGTTTTACTTTTATGCATTCCTAAAAAAATATGGAGGAGTTTTTGAATGTCGTATGAATGAAATGGCTGCATTTCTTAATTTTTTGCTTATTGCAGGGCGTTATAAGATTCATCTATCATCCGAGTATCGCATGCTCTCACTCATATAATGAACCTTGAACACCTAATGTAATACTATAAGAAAATGACTGACGGTACTGGGAAACTATGGGGGGGGAGAGGGAGATGGGATTAACAGTAGCAAATATCTGCCTGGGGATGGGGAAACACCTCTTATCAACAGGGTGCCTGAATGAAACGTAATTGTATACCTAACCCTTAACTGTACCCCACAAAATCATAATAAAAAATATTAATAAAATTAAAAAAAAATCATCTATGGCATTGCATATAGTTCTACTTTGTTCATTTTCATTGCTATGTAACATTCCACAGTATCAATATAGAAGAATTTACTTATCCATTCTAATGTTGATGTATTTTTAGGTTTTTTCATTTTTTGGAAGTCCACATTACTAAGTGGCAGCTTTGAGGACAGCTAGAAGATCTCTTCAGTCTGCAGGTAATTGTGACGTAAGCGAAAAATAGGCCTTGGCTGTCCTAAGACACATACTACAGAACAACCTATCTTGCCCTGAATAGTATAACTGGCAATAAAAAGAATCCTCTAAAAAAATTGCAGGTCCCTGTAGCTTTGCTGGCAAGTTTATCAAGCCTTCAAAGAAATTAAAAAAAAAAAAGAACTCCAATTTGATATAAATCACTTCAGAGACTAGAAAAAGATGGTAAATTGGTTGTAGTAGGCAGAATGATGGTTCCCCAAGATGTCCGTGGCCTAAATTCTGGGAACCTGAAAATATTTTTACCTTTCTTATGTGTAGTTTATCTGACATGAAAAAAAGGACTTTGCAGACGTGTTAAAGTTGTCCCTGAGATGGGGAGATTATCTGAGATTATCCAAGTGGGCCCAATCTAATCAAGTGACTTCTTAAAAACTGATCATCTTTCCTGGTTGCTGTCAGAGCAAGATGCTACTGCAGAAGAAGGATAAGAGATGGGTGGCATGAGAGGGACTCACAACAGCTGTTGCTGGCTTTGAAAATGGAGGATGCGGTGTCCAGGTAAAGGGTAGTGAAGCCTCTCAAAGCTGGTAATGACCCTCCGTTCATAGCCAGCAGGAAATCAGGGACCTTGGTCCTACAATCTCAAGGAGCTGGATATTGCCAACAATTGGAATGAGTGGAAAACGGGTTCTTCCCTAGGGCCTTCAGATCAGAATGTAGCCCTGCTGACACCTGGATTTTATTTTAGCCCAGTGAGACCTGTGTTGGATTTCTGACCTCTAGAACCGAAAGATAATAAATTTGTGTTGCTTAAGCCACTGAGTTTGTGGTAATTTGTTATGGTAGCAATAGAAAACTAGTATACTGGTATAACCTTCAGACTAAAACCTGGCAAGGAAAATAAAAGAAAAAAAACTTCTGACCGATATAATTTATAAACATAAATGCTACTCTAAATAAAATATGAGCAAACTAAATCCAACAATATAAAAAATAAAAATACATTATGATCAAGATATGCTTATACCAAGAATATGAGGTTGCCAGATAATCAATCAATATCATTTGCCACATTGACAGATTTGAGGGATATATCATGTGATGTCCTCAGGGGATGCAAAGCACCATCTGACAAATTTCAACATCCACTTATAATTATTTATTTACTGTTTACAATATCCATTTATATTTTTATTAATATAATCTTTTAAAAATGGAAAATTTAAAAAAACTCCCTAAGCTTGGTAAAGATTATGTACAAAACTGTATAGGACACATTCTACTAAATTCAGTCACATTAATGGCTTCCTTTGAAATTAGGAATAAACCAAAGATGCTTGAAATCACCACCGTATTTCACATTCTACTGGAATCCCTATCCAGTAATGTATTGTAATTTTTAAGTATTGGAAAGGAAGAAGCAAGTCATTATTATTTGCAGATGATATGTTTGCATATGAAGAAAATCCAAAAGAACAACTAGATCAACTGTTAGAATTTTAAATGAAATTCAGTAAGTTCATTGCATACATAATATATAAGTAAATTGTATTTCTATGTGGCAGGAACGTACAAAGGCTTAGTAACATATCATAAAAGACAAAGGGGGAATCACAAACTTTATTTAAGTAAAGATATACCATATTCATCAATGGAAAAATCCATTTTAAAGTTGCTGATTTTACCAAATTGATCTACAGTTTCAAGGCCATTCCAATCAAAACTCAACTGAAAATATTTTTGATGGAACTTGCCAAACTGATTTTAAAATTTTTATAGAAATAAAACAGGCCAGTAATTGCAAAATGCTCTTGCAGAAGACATGAGAGGACTTGCTTAACAGATTTATTATAAAGCAATAGTACAAAAATTGTAATATTTGCATAGGTATAGAAAAATAGACCAGTGGAACAGAATAGAGAACCCAGTAACAAACCACCTATATACAGACAAAGAACTTGTGACGAAAGCAGTGTTACAGAGCAGTGGGGGAAAACCGTGGCATTTTCAATAAATAGTGCTGAGGCAATCAAAATTCCCTAAGGGGAAATTTGTGATTTCATCCCTACCTCACACTGTATACAAATATCAATTCCAGGTGAATTGTTCACTTCTGTGTGAAAGGAAAATTTCTTTTTTTTTCTTTTTTGCGTTGGAGTCTCACTCTGTCACCCAGGCTGGAGGGCAGTGGCATGCTCACGGCCACCACAACCTCGACCTGCTTGGCTCAGGCGATCCTTCTGCCTCAGCCTTCCAAGTAGCTGGAACTACAGGCATGTGTCACCAAGCCCGTCTATTTTTTCTTGATTTATTGTAGAGATGAGGTCTCGCCAAGTTGCCCAGGCTGGTCTCGAACCCGTGGACTCAGGCAATCCTCTTACCTCGGCCTCCCAAAGTGCTGGGATTATAGGCGTGAGCCACCCTGCCTGGCCTGAAAGGAAAAATTTCTATAGCTTGTAGGAGATGACATAGAAGAATATATTCGTGCCCTTAGAATAGGAAAGGAATTTTAAAAGAAGACCCAATAAGCACTGGCCGTGAAGCATGTGACGTCTGACAGTTTGCTCTCAAGTTCCTTTTCTAGCCTTCTGTTCTGCTCTGTCTGGAGGGAGCTGACCCTTGCAATCTATGGAACCCAGGCTTTCTTGCTAGCTAGTTTCTGGCTGGGTTGCATTAATGCATTAATTGGCAGGAGCTTGGTGGGAGAGAGGAAGAGAGAAGCTCCTCTTCCCCTTCCACTGTATTGGTTCCTCTGGCAGTGACTTCATTACCTCCCAGACAGTGGCTTCTTCCTGGGGCCAGTTCTCACCAGCTAGCCCACCTCATGGGCTCAGCTCCCACAGGGTGGTGCCGGCTCCTTCGTTCTGGCCAGCCACTTCCTTCCCTGGACACTGCAGCCCTTGGGATTGGTATTCACCCCTGCTGTAGCTCATCTCTAAGTGCCTCAGCATCTCCTGCATGGCTTTTTAGCAATTCCAACACATTTGTGACTACTTCTCCATGCTAAATTCTCTCTACTGAACCATGTGGAGATGGTTATTTTCCCTCTTTTCTGGATTACATGTTTTCCTCACTTATCTCTGAACACACAGGAAAAGATAGATACGTTCAAATTACATTAAAATTAAGAATTTGTGTTCGCCGTCAGCAACTTACAGGGAAAAGATGAAATATCTTTCATCGGTTTATATAAACAATCTTGAAAATAATTTTAAAAAAATCCTTGCAAACTAACAGTAAATGCACAGATATGTGGCATCTGCGGTCAATAAGATCTTATGTAACCCAATAAGATTTTATTCTTTCCAATAAAAAGGAAACAAACTCCTCTCCTTGTTTATTTCCTTCCCTGTTTTTCTTGTTTTGTAGATATTGGCTGGCAAGCAGTCTTTGGCTCAATTCCTATTTTATGCTGGTGTAAAGTAAGCTTTGGCCATGCCATCTATAGTGCTGTCATTTGGGGAGGGTATTCCTGGGGATACTCACAAAATCACAACATCTCACTATGTTGCCTTGACCGATCCCGAACTCCTGGGCTCAAGCAATCCTCCTTCCTTGACCTCCCCAAGTGCTGTGATTACAAGCGTGAGCCACCGTGCCTGGCCATCATCAGAAATTTTTAGCCAAAAAGCAAAACAGCACTTCCTTTTTCTAGATTATTTGAAACTAATCCTTCAAGAGAATGTATATTTGACTTCTTGTGATGTTTTCAAATTTCTGTCATCCTCAAATATTTACATTTATATATGTGTATGTGTGTATATATTATATATACAGTGAGATAGAGAGAGAAAATCAGAATAAGTCATTTTTAAATAGAGAACAGGTTTTACTCAAAATTTTCTTTGAAAACACTACACTTTTTAAAATATATCAACATTTTTAATTTTGATATTGTGGGGTACACTTAAGGGTTAGGTACACAAATATGCTTCGTTCAGGCACCTTTGTTGATAAGGGGTGTTTCCCCATCCCCAGGAAGATATTACTACTGTTAATCCCACCTCCCTTCTCCTCCCCCCCATAGTTTCCCACCACTGTCCGTCCTTTTCTTATAGTGTTACGATGGATGTTCAAAGTCCACTATATGAGTGAGAACATGTGATACTCAGATCTTTGTTTCTGTGAGAGGTCACTCAGTATTACAGACTCTAGTTCCATCCAGGTTGTTGTGAAATTCATGATTTTGTTTTTTTTATGGCTGCGTAATATTCTATCGTGTATATGTACCATATTTTTTTAATCCAGTCTTCTTTTGATGGACAGCATGGTTAATTCCAGGTTCTTGCTATTGTGAATAATGCTGCAATAAACATACATGTGCAGGTATCTTTTTCATAGAGTGATTTGAGTTCTTCAGGGTATATTCCCAGTAGGGGAATTGTGGGGTCATATGGGAGGTTGATATTTAGAGCTTTTAGGAATCGCCACACTGTTTTCCACAGAGGTTGCACTAGTTTGCACTCCCACCAACAGTGTAGAAGTGTTCCCTTTTCACCACACCCTCTCCAGCAACTGCTATTTTTTTCGTTATTGATAATTGCCATTCTGACTGGAGTTAGGTGGTATCTCAGTGTGGTTTTGATTTGCATCTCCTTGATGATTAGTGAGGTTGAACATTTCTTCATGTGTCTGTTGGCCGCTCGGATGTCTTCCTTTGAGAAGTGTCTGTTCATATCTTGTGCCTACTTTATAATGGGGTTGTTTGTTCTTTTCTTTTCAGCACGTTTGAGTTCCTTGTAGATCGAAGATGTTAAGCCTTTGTCAGACCTGGAGTTGGCAAATACTTTTTCCCAGTTTGTAGGCTGTCTCCCTGCTCTCTTGATGGTTTCTTTAGCTTTGCAGAAGCTTATCAGTTTAATGAGGTCCCACTTGTCTATCTTATCTCTTATGGCCTGTGGGTTTCAGGTTTTGTTCAGGAATTGGATGCCAGTTCCAATTTCCATAAGGGTATGTCCTGCATTTTCTAAGATTCTTATGGTTTGAGGTTTTACATTTAGGTCTCTAATCCATTTAGAGTTAATTTTTGTGTATGAGGATAAATAGGGGTCTTGTTTGAGTCTTCTGCATGTGGTCAGTCAGTTTTCCCAGCACCATTTACTGAACAGGTTCTCTTCTCCCCAGTGGTAGGTGGTGGAGGCTTTGTTGAAGATGAGTTGGTTGAGAAATTGAGGTTTTGCTTCTGGAATCTCAATTCTATTCCATTGGTCTATATGCCTGTTCCTGTACCAATACCAAGTTGTTTTGATTATTGTAGCTTTATAGTAAAGTTTGAAGTCTGGTAATATGATACCACCTGCTTTGTTTTTTTTTGCTGAGGATTGTTCTGGCTATTCTTGGTCGTTTGTGTTTCCATATGAATTCCTGTATTGTTTTTTTCTAGGTCTGAGAAGAATGTTGCTGGTAATTTGATGGGTATTGCATTAAATCTGTAGATTGCCTTAGGTAGGATGGACATCTTCACAATGTTGATTCTTCCAATCCATGAGCATGGGATATTTTTCCACTTGTTTGTGTCATCTTTGATTTCTTTCTTTTTTTTTTTGAGTTGGAGTCTGACTCTGTTGCCCAGACTGGAGTGCAGTGGCCGCTCCCAGTCACCATAGCCTCGATCTGCTGGGCTCTGGCGATCCTTCTGCCTCAGCCTTCCAAGTAGCTGGAACTACAGGCACGTGCTACTACACCCTGCTGTTTTTTTTATTTTTTGTAGAGATGAGGTCTCACCAAGTTGCCCAGGTGGGTCTTGAACCCACGGGCTTAGGCAATCCACTCACCTCAGCTTCCCAAGGTGCGGGATTACAGGCTGAGCCACTGAGCCCGGCTTATCTTTGATTTCTTTGAGCAGTATTTTGTAGTTTTCATTGTAAAGGTCTTTCACGTTTCTGGTTAGGAAGATGCCAAGGTATTTCATTTTTTTTTGTGGCTATTGTGAATGGAATTTTGCTTTTTATTTGGGTTTCTGTTTGTTTATTATTGGTGTAAAGAAATGCGATTGTCTTTTGCACATTTATTTTATATCCTGAGACTTTGCCAAAGTCCTTTATTAGTGTAAGGAGGTTTTTGACAGATTCTCTTGGGGAAAACACTACATTCTTAAATGGGCTGCCAATATTTTATCAAATGTAATTTAACTATTCTTTTACTCTTGATAATTAAGGTTGTTTAAAATTTTTTCATATACTCCAAATGTTAAAACATGCCTAACACTCAATGGCTGCATTTGTGCATATGTTTTTGATCAGTTCCAGGAATGATGATGCTACTGGTTCAGCGACCACACTTTGAGAACCTTGGCCCCAACAGATATAGCAGTGGAAATATCTTCCTTTCGGGAAGGCTTTACCACCCTTTTCATTTTCCCTTAACTTTGCCCACCCCTTTGTTAACAAATCCGTTATTCAGCTGTCCTCAGTTACCCTGTTTGGGTAGGCCCCATGTTCCTGCCGTGATCCTGCCTCAGACTGTGCTTTTAATTCATTAAATTTAAGACATTATAGAAATCGCCCTTTAAAACAAGTAAAAGAAAAAGAGAAAATAAAAACAAAAAGCTGGCCCTTCTAACCCCTGGTGACAAGGGTCGACAAAGAAATAACATGATGCTGCTGTCTTCTTGAGAGACATCAGAGAAAGAAACACTCCTAAACTTGGGTCTGGTCACTGTTTCCAGCTCCTGACTCTATACTCTGTTCTATTTATTTTTTTGACACTATGAAACTTGAACAAAGTTAGAACACTAAGGCATTCTCCACACCATTTCAACCCAGGTGATTTTGGGGGACAGGCAGGCCTAGCCTCACTCAGAGTCTTGCACAATGGAACTCCCTGGCTCTCTAAACACTCTCCCTCTCACTATTTAATCCTTAATGTGGATAATAAAGTTTAGGACACTTCTTGAGAAAAGGTCCTGATAGAAGGCGGGTGTGAGGATGTTAGCCACCAACGCCAGAAGAGGCATCAGAATGAAAGCATATGGGGGTACGGTTTGAGCCCTTCATTATCTCCTCTCCTCTTGTCCAAGGGATATTCAGCTTTTAGACACCCCCCTGCCTCACACAGCAGGTGGAAGGTTCTGGTCACTGGTACCATTCAGGGGCCAAAACTTGAAAAGCATGGAAATAGATCTGACCTCCTATTTCCATAGGTATTTCTTATTTGGTACTTGGCAGTGAAAAAAGTTCCCAAATGATGAGTGAACACAAACATTCCAGTTCACTCTATGGCACTCGTTCCTGTTTTTCTGGTACGTATTATATTCTGTTAGAGGGGGAAAAAAGGCAGTTTTATTGAAAAAAATGTGAACAATTCTCAGACAGCTCCGCTTTTAGATGCAGATAAGAGATACAGAATGAGCTGGGCTCGGTGGCTCAGCCTGTAATCCCGCATCTCTGGCAGGCTGAGGTGAGTGGATTGCCTGAGTCCGTGGGTTTGAGACCCGCCTGGGCAACTTGGCGTGACCGAATCACTACAATAAATCAAAAATCAGCTGGGCGTGGTAGCGCGCGCCTGTAGTTCCAGCTACTCGGAAGGCTGAGGTGGAAGGATCACCGGAGCCCAGCAGGTCGAGGCTGCGGTGGCCGGGAGCATGCCACTGCACTCCAGTCTGGGTGACAGAGTGAGATTCCAACTAAAAAAAAAAAAAAAAGATACAGAATGGATGTGCTCTAAACTCCCCTTTGGATATTTGGTTGTCTAAGCATCAAAATGTACGTGCTATATACTGAGATGTGACTTCCCACCCAAACAAAATGACAAATACATCCACTCTTCATTCTCCACACCACCTGGTCATTTTGTCATAAAAGCACAAGCATCCCAACCAAACTCTTGGACGGGTAGGCTGTAAGTGATTCAAACCATGGAAGCTACTATGGAAGTAATATTAGCATTTGGAGTTCATGCCTGGCTTTTCTTTCTCAAGCCTTGAGGCACTACTTTTGCACATCCTGATCGATCATTTTATTGAAAAGAAATTTGGGGGAGCAGAGCCGTGTCATGGGGCCCTGTTGTCCATAGGGCCGACTAGAGGCATATTAATTTTCTTTTTCCTGTGTGAAGATTTTTTCTCTTTTTGCTAATTTCCCTCCTCAGAGACTCTGTCTCTCCTTTTTTCTTTTTTTTGAGTTGGAGTCTCACTCTGTTACCCAGACTGGAGTGCAGTGGCCGCTCCTGGCCTCCGCAGCCTCGACCTGCTGGGCTCTGGTGATCCTTCCGCCTCAGCCTTCTGAGTAGCTGGAACTACAGGCATGTGCTACCACGCCCAGCTAATTTTTGACTTATTGTAGAGATGAAATCTCGCCAAGTTGCCCAGGCGGGTCTCGAACCTGCGGGCTCAGGCAATCCACTCACCTCAGCCTCCCAAAGGCGCGGGATTGCAGGCTGAGCCACCGAGTCCGGCTTCCTTTTTTCAAAATATGTCTTCAGGGAAGAATCTGGAACTTCTGAGATATAATTGATGCGATCTCCTAGAATCACCACCCTGCTAAAACGATGAAATTCTATACGTGGAATTTCACGTGGGAGAATGGGATTCTTTGGGGGACAGGGGATGAGGAATTCTTACCATGGGTGTCCTTGAAAGCTTCAACATCAGTGACCCAGACTTTTTATAGCCATACAATTGAAGAATCAGGTTCAGTATACAGCTCTTTGTTCTCTGCTGTTCAAACGCCATTGTAGACCCTGGAACAGACAAGATTTTTTATCTGGACAGTCACTGACACTTGTAGCAGCCTGGATTCTACACCTCTTGTGATTTTTATCTTTCCAGAAGTCCTGTGAAGTCCATATTCAACTCTGAGTTTCTGACTTAGCATTGTTGAGCCAATACAAAAGTAGTAATTAGGAACGGTGTTAGAATACACCTCCCTCAAACTTCCATGCAGTCTCGCTTGCTTGCCTTGCTTAAAACAAAACAAAACAAAACCAAACCAAACAAAAAGAACGTTCTCACCTTCTGTCCTTTCCATGGCCTCCTTCCAACCTGTTTGTGTGAGATGATGTGACATCTATCTTTCCTCTTTAACAGGTGTCACTATTTCCTTTAGGATAAGTAAGCAAGTTGTTGGCCGTGGACTTCTAAAAACCACACACTGTAGGGTAGTATACGTCATTCCTAATAGTTAACAAGGCTGCCACTAGGCTCATGATGACATGTGTAATACTTTCATTTCAATGAACGTTGAGGCTTCCAGTTCTTAGTTCCTCTCCCCCCTCCTTGTTAACAAAAAAATTGATAGATCAAGTTGGTCCATGGTCAAAACCTTAACTAATGAGTTCTTATGGAATCCGGAAATTATTTCATCTATTTTGAAAACGCTATGGGGTTTCATAAACGTTTTTGTCTCTGAGGTATTTCCAAGTTTCTTGTTCTAAAATTCTAAGGTTACTTATTTCTTATATCTTTTCTGTTTTGATAAAAATATATGGTGCTGGCAGGAGGGCGAGAGGAAGGCAGGAGGGAATGGTTAGTTTGCCCAACTTTATCTTGATTTGGCTTTGATGTCTCCTTTGGGCATAAGAATCCGAATTGTTTCCTTACGCCTGAAGAGGCAGCTTGACCGAGTGTCCATGGTGCTGGTTTTGGAGCATGGGGGTCAGTCTGTATTCAGTCCCAGATCTCCAGGTTCTGACCTTTGCCACCTTGGACAGGTACTTCAACTCTGTGATCCCCAGTTGTATCATTTGTCAAATGCAGAAAATTCAGCTCTCTCGGAGGACAGATGTGAGAAATATCTGTGCAGTGCCCTGAATACAGCACCTCCCAAAATCTGGCCTCTGTAAATTCTTCATTTAGTGTCTATATCTGAGCCGGAAGTAGGGACACCTGAATTTCTATCTGGTAAACTCTCCATTAACCCAGCATTGGTGGATCACTTTATTTCTTCCTTGAGTAAATGGAGGGAGGTCTGTGCTCTCAGGAAGGCCTCTATAACCTTCAGGGCCCCAGGTCATGCTTCACTCCTTCCCCAACTTTCTGTGTCTGTGCCCTGTGACTCTTTTCCCTGTGTCTGTCCCGCACTCCTGCTGATCTTGTGTAACTTCCTTCACACCCTCATCATGCCTGGATAGTTGCCTGGAATCTTCTTCCTGATGCTCACAGCATCCCCACCACCTCTTCAACTCCACCCCCACCCCTTAAAGCTCTTTCCCTCTAAAGATTTCTTGCTTTGGTTGACATGTATGTACCAGGCAGAATTGATGAGACTGAAAAATCTAATTTTCTCCACCATAAAGCATCATAGTTCTCAGGCAGCTGAGACCAATGCAGCAGTCTTCACGGGGTGGGACTGACTAGAACTGAACTCCCTTCTTGTCATCCTCCAGCACGGGAAAATCCCTTAGGCTTGGGCTCACCCCTGGCTCTCTTCCTGTTCCTAACAGCCGCCATCAGTCACTGATTGTCACCTCTGATATTATAGGAACTGGCAATTAGGCAACCTTCTTCCTTAGAGTCCCTATTAAAGTCTAGTTAAAGACTTCTTATTTTGGCCACTGTCTCCGAATTTTAAGAAAAAAAAATTCTCCCAGTATCTTTTCCCATATGTAGCAAATTGGGCACTTTTCTTCCCGTCTGTTACACAATTGTCTTCCTTTCCTCCAACTCAGGTGTGCAGGAAGAGGCCTCCTGTCTCCCCACCAACCATCATTTCTCTCTTTTTTTTTCCTTGTTTACATGTATAGTAATTACCTTCATTTATATGTTTGATTTTTTTTCAAATTGCAACTTTTCAGCGACATCGAGGAGAGTCAGGTAGAGTCTATCAAGTGAACAAAAGGAACAGGCATTGCAGTCTCACACAAAGGGATCCCAGTCAGAATTGGGGCTCTCTGCTGCTATTTACATGTGGTGCCATCCTGGACAAGTTACTCGACTGTGGGGCTTCTGTCTCCCCAGCTTTATAGTCTTTTTCATGTCTATTTCGGGAAGAATAATTGAGGTAGTGTAAAAATATCAAGCGGCAAACTCAAATATGGATTGGCAGGCAGGCTATTATAATTGTCACAAAGGAAATTGGCAACTGGATGTCGGGGGCTTCAGCAGAGGCTGGAGAGACCCTGGGGAATTCACGTCTAAACACCTACGTCTGGCTATGGCAACAGAATTCCTCGCCTGGGAGCTTTATTCTGGCTGCTGGACCAAATTCCATTGATGAGTGGGGACGCTGGCCAAAGAGTTGATAGGTGGGACTTGGTTAAGCCATATGCCAGCTTTCTAGCCCTTAGGTATTTTCTTAACTCTCCTCCTGATTTCTTGGCCTCCTTTCTTTCCCTCTCTCATTTTCCGACTCCCCTACTGGCGTTTCCTGGAACCACCTTGCAAAGCAATCCCAACCAAATCCTGGTCGCTATAGCTGCCAACTCAGGAACCTTAGTCTCCCTAAAAAGACCTGTCCTTCCTTCCTTCTTATTTTATTTTTTTGAGATGGGGTCTTGCTCTGTTGCCCAGTTTAGAGTGCAGTGGTGGGATCCTAGCTCATTGCAGTCTTGAACTCCTGGGCTCAAGAGATCCTCCTGCCTCAGCCTCCCCAGTAGAAGACATTAACTTGTAAAAAGAAAAAATCCCATGACCATCAGATTGTGAAGTGAGCAAAAGTTTTCTGGCGGTTGTTATTTTTCTAAAGCATGTTTAGGCTCTTCTTTATATTCACATGTTTTTTTTGTTGTTGTTCTTTTAAATAAGAGAGAGGAAGGATTATGGGCAGCCAGGGGCTCTTAGGCCTGTGTATAGAACATCAGAGTTTCCAGGGCAGTGAGCCAGACAAGAGAGGGTGGAAGGCTGAATAATGTGCCCCCAAAAGATGTCCATGCTGTAATCCCCGGAACCTGTGGATATTACCTTATATGGGACAAAGGGACTTTACAGATGTAATCAATTTACAGATTTTGAGATGAAGAGATTATCCTTGATTATCTGGGTGGACTCTAGATATAATCACATATCTTTATTAGAGGGAAGCAGAGGAGAAGGCCATGTGTCTACAGAGGCAGAGACCAGGTGATGCAGCCACAAGCCAAGGAATGTAGGCAGCCATCAGAAGCTGGAAGAGGCAAGGATGAATTCTTCTCTAGAGCCTCTGCGGGGGCGGGGGGTGTAGTCCTATTTCACCTGGACTTCAGCTCAGCGATACTGATTTCAGGCTTCTGATCTTTATAATGTAAGAGAATACATTTCTGTTGTTTCAAGCCACCACGTTTGTGGGGATTTGTTATGACAGCCACAGGGAACGAATGCGGAGGCGGGGTGTGGGGCTGAAGCACCTGCTTCGATGGAGACTATTGTTCTGTGTCTCTGAGTCATCTCAGGTGGCAATCCCACTTCACGTGAGAATGGCCTTTGGTGTCTGTGAAAGTCCTGGTGATATCAAGGCCCAGAGAGATTGCAGCCTACCCCTGTGAGGTACCAACGGTTACTCTGCCACAATTCATTCACTTTCACATGGACACGCCCACAGCCTTCCAAGAATTTCGTTCACCTGCCCACGGGAAAGTGGAAAAATGAAGGTGTTAGCATTTCTTCTTTGTATGAAGTGAGCTTACACTAGCCTTTGCATCAATGCTCAGTTGACTAACGATAGCATGTGCGGTTGATTATTTGCAAAATGGTTACTATTCTGACCTTGCATTCCTGCCCCTTTGCAATGTGACTTTTCTGTTCTTTCCATTAAGAGTTGAGTCCGTTTCCCCATCCCTTTAAATTCCAACTAGTATTGTGACCCACAGAGCGTGGCAGTTCTGATCTAGGCCTCTGGAAGTCTTCCATACCTCTGTTCCCTCTCTTGGAACCCTGTCTGAGGCACGTCAGCAAATCCAGGTAGCCTGCAAAAGAGTGAGACTTTTGGGAACAGAGATGAGCTCTCCAAGGTGAAGTTGGCCAAGATCAGCCAGTCCTCAGCTGACCGCAGATGGACCAGTGAACCCAGTCAGTGTCAGCCAAGACCAGCCCAGATCAGCAGAACTACCCAGTCAGCCCACAGACTCATGAACTAAATAGAGTGTTGCTGTTTCAATCCATTAAAATATGGGGTACTTTATTATGCAGCAACAGATAATTGATTCACTATCTTGCTGTTCCAATCATGCCACAACACCAAAGGCTGTGACCACAGCCCCAGGTGTGTGTATTTTCTCTCTGGAAAGTCTCAGAAAGCCTCCAGAGTCATTTTTAATTGTGTAGTTGCAGCCTTAGGGAGGGCAGTGATAAACAAAGTATCAGTAGAGGTTACTTTTCCTTTTGGAATAAGCTTAGACAGAGAATTATGAAGCACTCTAAGCACCAGAGGAGTCGTGGAAATATTAAAACCCACCAGACTTCTGTAAATTTGCTTTCCATCATTCTGAAATGTCTTAAGCAGGAAAATTTGGAAATTAGGAGCATTGGCGAGCCAAACCATTTTAATGAATCTGATAGAAATTTAACTTTTTGGTCCAGTTAGAAACAGAGTATTAATATTTCTATTTGGGAAGAGTTACAAAACCATAACCAGAAGGTATGAGGCTCAGGGTAAGCAGAATCCACCGTTTTGAAGCTTCAGTCACATCTGAGAGTATTGGACCAAGTGTGCTGCAGCGGCTTGTCTGTGTCCCATATGAGGAGGGATTGGGGACGGGAAGACTTAAATGACCCACAGGACAACATGTACTTGCGGAGAAAAGGACACGTTTATCACTGCCGGTCGGCCCTCAACAAAGACCATTTCATCTTCCCTCTTACAAGCTATCCATTTCCAGGGAATAAATCAATCTAGCATTTGTAGCAAGAGATGACATTTTCTCCATACAAATCACTTACCTAACATTCAGTTTTATTGTCACCGGGCAGTAGAGACAAGATATATCTACTTCTCTGCTTCATCAAATTGCATCATCATAGCCTCTAATTCTACAGCAGAAAATGTTTTATCCAGTTGTTTTCTCCTTGTTCATGAGCATGTCAAAAGCTCTCTCAAAGGAACACAAACATCTTACTCTATTGCACCTAATCAAATACATATTTCAGTTAGAGGTCATTATTCTCATAAACCTTATGATTTTTTTTATTAGTGTGATCGAATCCAGAGGTATTTTAATTCCTAAACAAGTGAGTACCTTGAGGAATTCCAGTAAGTCTTTCTTAAAGCTGTAGAAAAAAAATCAGACTGGATCAAACATTTAAACAAATTTAAAGACAGAAGCTGTACTAGCTCTTGTCAGATGAGCAACAAACAAGTTTTGTTTCTTAGATTCCCCGGTTATCTCTTGCTAGTACTTTGTAGCTGTTCCAAAAGATTCAGAAAGAAAGGATAATGGTAAAAGCTCTGTTTTATTTTTTAATACTTGTCTATATTAGCTTTTAGTTTTTATTTGCAGTAAACACTCATGACATAGAATCACTTATGCCTGGCACTAGAAGAGATCACAAAGATTTTATAGAACAGTCCCCTAATATTTAAATCCCAAATAAATGGGCATTCAGTTTCTGCTGAATACCTGCACACCGGGGAGCACACAACCTGGTGTGAAGTCCATTATTTGTTTGAACAGCCCTTGCCATTTGAAAGATCTTCTCTACACTGAGGTGAAATTGATTTCTTAGAGACTTCTGATTATTCATTATTATTCACAGTATTGTCAAAAGTCAGAACTGGGAATGGCTTTCTAGATGTTATCTTCCGATGTTTTCCACACTGCAGAAACCATGAGTGGATTGTAAAAATCAATTTAGTAGGGTATGCCAGCATTTTATAAAAATGAAATTAAAAAGAACATCAGATGCATAACCTGTATCAAGGAAACATTTTGTTTTGCAAGCTATTTGCATATATGAATAAATATATATAAAACATATAATATATACGTTGGGTTTCAATGTAAAATTTGTGGCTATGGGTAATATTAGAAATTTGAAAAGACCCATGAATATTGTTTACCTCCTCATTTTGTAGATGAGATAAGTTAGGCCCAGTAAAGTAAAATGACTTGTCTAAGATCCCACAGCTGGCCAGGGGAAGAGTTCAGTTGAAATTCTCTTGACCCACATCTAGTGCTTTTTGTGGCACAATATTAGCCCAGGGCCTTACTGAAAAAGCCTAATTCCTCTTCCCTATTCAGATATTGGATAGCCATCTTGCATCTCCACTGACTTTTCTCTTCTTCAAGAAAAACATCCCTATTTTTAAAAATAATGCCTCAAATAAAATGCTTTCAAAGCCCTTAATCATTCTCATTTTCCTTCTTCTATATATGCTTCAAATTGTCTGTACACATTTGTAAGTGTTGTGTTGAGAACTAAAAAGTTTTAGATGTATTAGTGAGGTCATCTCTATTTTTCCTGACTCTCTGCCTCTTTATAAAGGCAATCTAAGTTTGCATGACCATTTTGGGAAGCCATGTTATATTATTGAGTTTTATTGAATTTGTTTTCAATTCAACCCCTAATTTCGTTTACTAATGGTGGGAAGAAAGGAAGAGAACGAGTCAGGACGGCAAGGAAGGAAGGAAGAAAAAAAAATAGTGTGTATTAAGTGCCTACCATACCCCAGGTACAATCGTAAGTATTAATGGCCTGCTCAGAATAATTTTGTGAGATATTTACTAGCATCATTGTATAGTCAACTGCAGTTTAGAGATGTCAAGACACTTGTCAAGATCAACTTAAATGGCAGAACCTGAGACTGAGAAGGGATTTGACTGTGATCTGACATTATACGACACGACTATGAATTATTTCTATGGAGAAAGCAAAATTTTGGTGTACAGGAGCAAAGAAGGTACCTCACTAATACGGAAGAGAACGGGCTATACATACCCACCACTTGTATTCTGGTTGACTTTGGTACAGTCTGTAATTCCATAGCTCACGACTGTCTTGATACCTCCTGTGTGTCCTCTGCTTTCCCAGGATTGACTCCTTCTTTCTTCCACCACACTCTTCATGGGCTTCCAGAAGAAGAAATCAGACTCTTCCTTTGTTTCTACAAGGCATCTACTCAGATAGTGCATTTTGTTACTGTGGATACTTTAATGTCTATTTTGGGTTAATAATGGGAGGTATATATCAGGGGTGCCCAACTTTTGGCTTCCCTGGGCCACATGGAGTAAAGTGAAATGGTCTTGGGCCACACATAAGTTATATAATGTAGTTAGTGTATATATATAATATGACATCTTTTAAAATATTTTGTATGATAACGTTTAGAAAAATGAGAACAATATAAAACTAGTGGGATATTTGACCTTGTTTTTGTAAAACTAATCCATCAATGTCTGGTTTGATGGAAATGGTTGCAATTCTTAGTGAGTTTCTCAAGGTGCTTGTCAGAAATGTTTGTTCGAATTTTGTTCTGTGTGCTTCATAATTGAAAACAGCGGCTCACAGATGTATGTGTTGCCAAAAAAGGGATGTCATGAATAAGGCGTGATTGTGAACTTCAAAAATGGAACGACGCCTGGGGTCACAAATAAAATAAATGCTATAAAACACATGATGTTGAAAGATTTTATGAGATTGCATTACCAACTGTCCTGGATCAGGTGCGACTTGTGGGCTGTGGGTTGGGCATGCCTGGTATACATGTTCTCCCGGCGTTTCACTGGCTTTATTTCCTCTTTCTCTGTTTCCAGCACATTCACAAAAAGTATTCCTCTATTCCATGTAGGTAGATATAATCAACTTTCCATATCTGTGGGATCCCCATCTGCAGATTCAACCAACTGAGAATTGAAACAATATTTTTTAAAAAGAGGATGCTTGCATTTGTACTGAACATGTGCAGACTTTTTTTCTTGTCATTATTCCCTAATCAAGACAGTATAGCAGCTATTTACACAGCATTTACATTTTATTAGATATTATAAGTAATACAGAGATTAAAGTATACAGGGAGATGCATGTAGGTTATATGCAAACACTATGCCATTTTTTATAAAGGACTTGACCGTTTGTCCCTTATACCTAAATCTGAGAATTTTGGTATCCTCAGGTAGTCCTGGAAGCAGTCCCTCACAGATACCAAGGGACAACTGTACATCATCCACCTTTCAAGGATTTGTAAGGCATACATTTTTTTCTTCCTCTTATTATGCCATTATTAAATTTCATGCCATTGTATAATATTTAAAAGGAGGCTTTTTTTCTGTCCCAGTTTTGGCTATGTCTACGAATAGCAAAGTAGGCACCAAATGTCCAAGAATAGCAAAGTAGGCAAAGTAGGCACCAAATGTCCAAACATTCTGGATAGAGGGATTAGAGCAGACATGCAGAAGGCAGACCATACCTGGAGATTTTCAGAGCCTGTCCAGGACTAGCTTCTCACCCAGCGTGAGGGGCTGGAACAGCCAATGTGGAGAAGGGTGCTGATGTTCTCTGTCACTTGCCTCCTGCTCCCATGGGGAGAGAAGTGGGCTTATTTTGCTCATTTCCAACTGTGTGAGAGGAGGTGTAAGGTGACAGTTTAGAGTTCTCCTGTGCCCTCTGGAATTTGGGAGCATAAGCACAGGTGTTGGACTCTTGCCAGAAAAAATCTAAAGGCAGGAGGTTGTGTGTGGTCGAGAGGCCACAGAGCTGAGTCTGGAGACAGCCGCTCACTCACTGAGCAAGGGCAAAGGTTCGTGCTTTCTATAGCCCAGGTGAGGACCCTGCAAGATGAACCTGGCCTGGGTTGTCTTCCAGTATCTTGTCCAAGGGAAATCCTGAAGGGTGGACTGTGTGACCGACGCCAGAATCCCCCAGGGGTGGGAGAGGAGTCGTGAGTGATCAGCTGTGGAAAGGCATTTGGTAGTCGAGGGACTGCAGTCTGCAGCAGAGGACCTCTGAGGAAACTGCGATGGCAGCCCACTCAAGAGAATCAGTTGTCGATAGACATCCATGCTCAAAGAGTACCAATGACAGGTGACCCCGTACAAGTCAAGACAGAACCCTTCACCTCTCTTTCTCCTTCTGATTCTACCTGCTCTGTCCCTGAAGAGACCTGAAGCTGGAGAGACCACAGCTAGTGAATGGGATTGGAGCTAGGAAAAGTGAAGAAGCTGACTGACTCTGTTCCTCTCATCACAGATTTTTGAGCCTGGATATAACCTGAGCTGGGTGGGGTAGGTAGAAACAGTCATTGGATAAGAGTTCAAAGTTTGATGATGAACCTGGATTGAACTGGGAGTTGTGAGATTAGTAAACAGCCCTGGAGGTTGTAATGCCCTCCTGTTGGATTATTTTCTAAAAGTGACCTGAAATGTTGTAGGATAGGTCCAAGATTGCATACAGCATCAATAAAGAACAGGTAAGTGGAGCACGTTTAGAAAAAAACGGTGAGAAAAAAATATAAATTAAGTTTTTTTTGGTTATGCATCGAACAAAATAGGACAATTGTGATAACCCAGAAAGTTCTCTCTCTCTTTCCATGTATTTGCACCCCATTCAACTTCTTATGATGCATACATTTAATAAGCCATTTCTATTCAAGCTGCAAGAAGATAGATATTTCATGAAGCCAATCCTTGGCATTGCCACAGCAATGTATTCTAGTTGGGTTGTGAGGACAGGCTGCCAGGTGACAATGAAGAAATTCCACTGGACAGATCTCATTTTTGTGTAACATGCAGGTCACATACAGGGCTTGCTTGTTAGAGAAAGCGCTTGTTAAATTATGAGCTGCAACAATGAACATTAGTAGTAATGTGGCTCTTCTTGTCATTGTTGCCACCATCTGAATATAGTTTGAAAAAAAGCATACAGTAATTAAAAACCAGAAGACATTTTTGCAAACTCTCCATTCCTTATTGTGAAGTAATATAGCAAAGTGCTTAAAATTTGCACTCATAACTATTATTTTAGCTGAAAGTGTTGTTTTGAAGAGGGACTATTTTAAATCTGTTTTAGTATGAGTATTGTATTTCTATTTCTAAGGCTATAAAATCTATTACAAGTATCACAATTTTTATTTAATTGCACTGGCCAAGTGTTCTGGGCATACCATGAAGATGTTAATAGGAGTTCTGTATTTAAATGTAGACCCTTGGCTTTGGTTCCCAGCCCTATTCTGCCTGACCCAGGAAGTACTTGTGCCCCTGTTCTTGTTTTCACTTTTTCTTTCTTTCTTCTTCTTTTGCTCGTTTTTTAGAGATTGGGTCTCTTGGTGTCACCCAGGCTGCTGTGCAGTGGTATCATACTTCACTGTAGCCTCAAACTCATGGGCTCAAGAGACCCTCCTGTCTCAATCTTCTTAATAGCTAGGACTACAGGCATGCACCGCCATATGGCTAATTTTTAACAATTTTGTAAAACTGGGGTCTCACTATGTTGCCCATTCTGATCTCAAACTCCTGGGCTCAAGTGATCCTCCCACCTCGGTCTCCCAAAGTGCTGGGATTGCAGGCACGAGCCAGCTCACCACACTATTCCTGTCTCCTTTAAATCAGGTCAGTATTCCTTCCCAGACAAACTATAATATTTAGTACTATTTGAAGACTCATTATGAAGAAGGAAAAGTTCTTCTTTAAGAAAACAAACTATAACATTTGGTACTATTTGAAGTCTCATTATGATGAAGAAGGAAAAGTTCTTCTTGAAGAAAACACTGTTACTGAATTTCAGAAAGGTGCTGTTCAATTTCAAAATTTCAAAATCTTATACAAATGCACTATCAGAAAACACAACTTGAAGAAAATGAAAATATCATTGGTAATTGGACATTTTATTAGTATTTATTTGAAAATATTCTTTTTTTATGACACATATTTTAGGTTTTTTTTTTTTTTTCAAAAGCAGACATCAAGACAAAGACTCAGTTACAAGTAGAGTCAATCCCAGGGAACAACAGGAGGGTAGTCAGAGCACCAGGAAATCAGAAAATGATGGCAACCACATAAGAGTGAGTTACCCAGCCAGTTAACCCTGTGAGCAGCTGGGTAACTTAGAGAAATAGTATAGCATACTTCAGAGTTATTTCAACCAGTAAGTGAGGAACTGGGGTATTTATCCACCAGTCATTGATTGGGGCTGTTTCTGGGGTACTTTCTGGAAAGTTCTAGCCTGTGCTGCCCCAGGCTGAATCGAGTCCGTCAGTCATAAAAACAAACAAACAAACAAAAAACCCTGAGTCAGTTGCAGGGGCTTGCTTTAAACTTTAAGATTGTCGAGGAAATGGCCAGGGAAAATGGGCTCGACACTGACAGCATCTGCTACACTTGGGTTAATAAAAATTTAGTAAAATGGGGCGGGGTAAGTAAAAACTTAGTAAAAAGTGTCGAGCCCATTTTCCCTGGCCATTTCCTCGATAATCTTAAAGTTTAAAGCAAGCTCCTGCAACTGACTCAGGAAGTCACAAGACCGTATTAGTTGCAAGTTGATATATCCTTTCTCAAGGTGAGTAAAACAGACAAAGGTTACTTTCAGAAACCAATACATTTTGAAAGATAGCAGTCTTTGAATGGGTAGACCAGGTGGCTGATTTGTGAAGACCATTTAACCTGTCCAGCGAAACATCACACAGCCCCAAATAAGGGAATAACAGGGGCTAAGCCAGAACTAGGGTTAAATGTGGGCTAAAAGCAAGATGGAAGTCTTGTGAATGCTTGAGTGTGTGCGTATGTGTATGCGTTAACCTTAAACTCATAAGAGCTTGAAGAGTTGGAAAGGTTCTATGTCCCATTGTGTTGAATTTAGTGAGAGTATTTAAAAAATTTTAAATATACATTTAAGAATAGGACAAATGATAAATGCTTTGGAAATTTACTTTCCCTTTATTATGACCTGTGAATCTGAATCTTGGTTACCTTCACAAACTAACAAATGTCCACAAGCGATTGCTCTATTTCATTGCCAAGGTAACATCTAGAAATCTCTGTCCTGTCCTCTGAATAACTATAGTGACCCGAGAATCTAATTTGGTGCCTCATAAATGATTATGTTCCATCTCTTGACAATTATTTTTAAATTCTATGAAAACACCAGCTCACAGGATGTTGTGTGTGTGTGTTTTTTTCCTCCAGTATTTCTGCTGTTCCCCAGCTGTTTGAAACATGTTGTGGTTTTGGCTTCTTCAAACTACCTCCTGTGATGAAGATTACCTTAATTGCTTGTTTGTGGAACATTCAGTCAGAGACAGAATATGCTGTAACAATTACCAATAGGTGAAGGCTGACATTTTACATTCCTCGTTATTCCATTAGCAGTTTCTTATGACGTTTTTTTGGCTTTTTCTTTTCTTTTCTTTTGCCTTGAAACCAGAATATCCTTTGAAGTTTTGTAATCACAGTTCCATCATCTCTCTAAAGGGCCACATCATGGTCAGATAAATGGCTTTATTTCTTTCAAACAATATTCAGCAACCATTTATTGGGGATCTATTATGTGCCAGAAACTAGTCTAGGTATAGAGGATACCGATGTGGATTTATCAGATTAGGTTTTGCCCCAATGGTGTCTACACTCTAGTTGAGGAAAGAGAAAACAAACATGTAAACACATCAGTATGTGAGGTAATTTCACATAATGACAATGCTATGGAGAAAATAAAGCAGCAACAGTGAGCAACTATTATCTTTTTGTGTGTTTTGCCTCCCCAGAGCTGCTGCATACACATATAAAAAGTACAAATACATACTCCTTCCTTTTATGCCACAAATTGTGGCATATTGTACCACACATGATTTTTTTATTTCAGTATCTTTTCTACTTAGCCATATATCATAGACCTCATTCCTTATCAGTACTTGATGAGCTTCTTTATTCTTGTTTATATGGCTACAGAGTATTTCACTGTGCAGTGGTACATAATTTATTTCACCACACTTCTTTTGATGGATATTTTAGGTCATTTATAGTCTTTTGCTCTTTTAACCTGCTGTAATGAATATCCTTTCATATACATCATTTTGCAAATGCAAGGGTATGACCTTTAGATAGACTACTAGAAGCAGAATTGTTGGGTCAAATGGATGTATATATAATTGTTAAGAGAATACATTTTATAGCTTTTGTAAATAGATAGCATGCACACATACATATAATACAAATTCAGTCCTCCCACCTCTTCTCTCAACATCAAATTCCTCTTTTCAGAGGCAACAAGAGTTACTTATTTCTTGCTTGTTTCCTGTATATTATTCTAGATGCACTCTCTCTCTCTGTTTCCCTCTATTTATGTATACATGTACTCAAATGTATATATAGAGATATATTATATACTACGCACCCATATACTTTGTTGCCTCGTAATTATACTTCACCATGTAGCATCATTATTTTGCGTATCATTAGCGTAAGTACTGGCTCCGTTAATATTCCCCATGGCTTTCACATAAGGAAAGGCAGTCATGGGTATGAAACCTCGTACTGTCCTTGGTCACAATTTTTTGAACCTGTCCCACAGGTCCTTCCTTCATTTTGTCCTTGGTGTGAATCAATTTTCCTGAGATCTTCTGATCTTCCGTAATCATTATGCTAGAGATTCCTTCAGGTGTGTGTGTGTGTGTGTGTGTGTGTGTGTGTGTGTGTGTGTTGGATCTTCTATTACCTGTCCTGTGAATTCTTCTTCTTCAGGAAATGGTTTATGCTCACATTTAGATGATGTACACCCTTCAGTAGATCCCTGAGGATGTTTTCATGGGAGGTACATTTTTTGAGACCTCAAATGTCTGAAAATATTTTTGTTTTATCTCCCCACATAATAGATTTCTTGACACGGCATATAATTTTAAGATAGAAAATAATTTTCTTCAGTATTTTGGAGATATTTTTCAATTATCTGTGAGCTTCTGATGTTGCTCTTGAAAATTCCAAGCAGTTCTGATTATTAATCTTGTGTGATCTTCTACTTCCTCTCTAGAACTCTTAAGATCTTCTTGTTGGTTCCAGTGATTTATAATATCATGATGATGTACCTTAGTATGGGCTCATTTTCATCCATTGTGCTGGGCACTAAGGAGTTCCACTTAATCTAAAAATAAAAACATGCTTTTTAGGTTTTGGTGATTTTCTTGAATCATTTCATTGACTATTTCCTCCCTCTACTTTTTCAATTATCTTTCTAGACTTCCCATTATTTAGATTTTCAACTTTTAGGACAGTGGTCCTCCAATTTTGTTAACTCATTACTCTTATTTTTCATTGTTGATTTTTTATTTAGGTTTTGGGAGGTATTCTCAATTTTACCTTCAAAGCTTTCTGTTGATATTTTTCTCCTCTGCTCTCATGATTTTAGTTTCAGAATCTCCTTTTAAATCTCTGAATGCTTCTTTTTTAATAGCTTCTTGTTCTTGTTTCATGGATGCAGTATGTTATTTTATCTCACTATGGGTGTATATATCCAAGTTTCTATCTCTTTTATTATGTGAAGAATGGGAATTGAAAGACTTGGTGAAATGCTTCACATCAACAGCAGCAATGAAATACCAGAGTCAGAAACCTCATAGGGGTGATCACCCATAGGCCAAGCTAGCCATTGAGTAACCACAAATTAACTTAGCTTCCTGTCTCCATTCATGTGTCCCTGCTGTGCAAGCAGATGTACCACCACCACTTTGTCCTCTCTGCCCATGGAAAGAAAGATAAGCACAAGGTAGTCTAGTACTATGGATATGGATATAAAGAATATTGAAGCATGGGATTGTGATGGGTGGCTAAAGACTAGAAGACTTGAAAATGTAATCAGTGATTGACTCATATTTTAATAACCAGATTAAAAAAAACCTTACTAGTCTTGATTAAATTCACTGAAATAGAATAGGCCAAATTTCTCTGGACAGGTTAGAAGTTTAAAGCTAGGAAAATATGTGAAATCATGAAAACAAATATATGCCTTGAAGTGTGTGTGTATGTGTGTGTGTATGAAGGGCGTTTCTCTAATCACACCTGTTTATTGATATTATCTGCCTGTTTTTGTAGGTATTTGAGTGACATTCAAGTCCACACATGCCTATTATGGAAAGAGATTCCTAACTCATGAACAACTGTGACAAAGATAGGTAGCTGACCACCAAATGTTCCTGCTCTCCTTCCAAGTATCAGCTCAGTCAGGGGATACATACTATTTTACCTAGGTAGAGTTATGTGATTGATTCCCTCCAAAAGCATGTAGACAGAAACAATACCTGCCATTCCTCACCTGAGGTTGTTGGTACTGTGTGCCTCATCCTTCATATCCATTCCCAACCCCCGTGGAATCTTAGATGGGGAAGTCACAGGAAAGGAACAGTCTGGATCTCTGAGTCTCATTTAGAGAAGAGCCTCATCTATAACTGAGACAAGAGCAAAAAATAAACTTTCAAGTTGTGTTAGGCCGTTGAGATGTTAGTGTTGATTGTACTAATAGTCTACCCCGACAAATAAATACATAGAAACATTTTGTCTACTTACTGGAAAACTACGTAACGCTAACAGGAATGCTGCTTGTGTTATTGGGCTCACCACCTTGACAAATAATTTTACATATTGGTGCAGGTTAAATCTTGGAGACATATTACACAGAGTTACTATAATATAGCCATATCCCACGGTAAAAACAAAGTAAACAAACACAAAAACAAAACCTCACAATGTTTGAAGGTGTAGATTTATGACTCATACCATCAGGTAGAATAAATAATTATCCTCACTATGCAACAGGATTATTCACTTCACTCAATCATCCATCTTATCATTTAAAAAAATCAGGCTTTCTTAGGAAATGTAATTTAACCTAATAAGATGTGTGATACTTTCATGCAAGAGTCCCTCAGCTCCTAGTTCCTATGAATGGACCAGTTTACTTGGAATGTGGTGCACCTGGGAACAGTCACTTCAGGGGCCCAGGTAGGTCCCTTCTTGCTCACCTGACATTTCTTCCAAGCCCTCATCTTGCTGGCAGGTACTACTATTGGATACACCTCTCACGAGTGCAAATCATGAAGGAACAATGGGAATTCCCAGCCACCTCAAGCTTGGAACTCCCATTTACCTTGCAGACTCTGTGCTCTTTGCCTCCTCTCTGGATTGTCACTGGAAAACCCTCTGGTATATGCTACTTCCCAGTTTCTCAGACTTTCCAGAGCATCACAAAATGTTCTTACTCTAATTCCCTTCAAGAGTAATCCTCTTAGCATTTGTATCCACTCATTCCCATAGGCTAGCCTCCACAGACAGCAACCCCTTAGCTTTGGAAATAAGTGAGAAAAGTGTCTTTCCACCCTTTATTTTCACTTATGGGACAATAAGGGATAGGAAGATAAGAGAAGGGATAGGAAGAATATGAAAAAGGACTTTCTAAATTCCTGAACCTTAGCAGCATTCATGGATAATGTTTGCATCTCCTGCTATTTCTAGAAATCTACCTATTGCAAAAATGTACAACTGCAGTAGTAATAGCTGATATTTATTAAGTACTTACAGTGTGCTAAGTGCAGTTCTGTGCTTTGCAAGCATTCGCTCATTGCTCAATAAATGTTGACTGTTTTCACCCATTCTGCTCATCCAGATGGTCTCCTCCTGTCATTGGGTTCTTCTGTCCTGGTAAAGCACCCCATTTCTAGGGGCCTGGTTCCCAGGCCTCCCTCATCTGGCCTCTGACTAAACCAGGTTTTAATAATTAATTGTAGTTGCTTTTATTCCCCGCCTGCAGTCTTCTGCCACATTCTCTCCACATGACCCCCTTCTCTTTTTACATATATTTTCCTTCAGCTGTAATAAAAGCATATGCCACTCACACGATTTGATAATAGCAGAATACTTTTCAGTATCACAGACTCATATGCTTTTGGAAATAGAAGGAACCTAATAAATTGCTTTACTTTTTGCAGATGGGAACACTGGCCCAGAGAGGTGAAGTTACTTGCCCAAGATTGTGCAGTTGGTGTGTTTAGTTGGTACAAGACTTCAGAGAGGTTTCTTCCAAGTCCCTGCTTATCACGCCATGCTCCATTAAAGAAGAAAAACCTTAAAGCTCATTTTAAATCACGAAGTGAGTAAAAGAAAACTGAGTCCCATTCTCCTCTCCCCTCTCTCATCTTTCTCTCCATTTGCCCATCTATCCTTTCATAGTCTCAATTGCTTAGGTAAGTTTTCTCAAAGTGCACCTGGACATGACTTTCATGGGACCATATCAGCCATATTACCAATTTATGTGGAGCTATCCATCGATCATGTGACGACCATGTCTGTTTACTTATAAACAATGAAAAATGTAGTGACTGCAAGAATTGCAGATGTTTTTGTGTGTGTTGTTATAAGATCACAGCATTGAATGACAATTCTGCATCTTTTGGCATTGATTTACCTTTTTGAAGTTTTAAGTGTGTGAAAAAGATTGAACCACGTACAAGAATTCTAGAAATACGTAGAAGAAATGTTGATGAGGAAAATCCAGTGGACTATTACACTGAAATAAGACTCATTATTGATGATGAAGATGAATAGAAAAAAATTAAATGATGAGAAAAATAATTGGAAACATTAAGGAGAGGAAAATACAATGGACAATCAAGCTTGAGAATATTATATGAGAAATTTGTTAAAACTGAGAGCCTGGGAATAGAAGATTTGGAAAAAAATACTTAAGTGTCTTGTATAAATTCCCTCAATACTGTCAAGGTGGAAAGGTTTCTCTGGGACCACTGTCTGAGAGAGTCACTGAATAATAAAATCATTGTGTATGCATGCAAATAAAATAACCTACAAAGTGTATACTAAAGAGTATAACTTAGCAATGACTTTCATGTTGCAAGATGAAGTCATCATCTGGAAATCGTCCAGGCTATTTTCAAATATTTGGCCAGATAAACAAATGCATCAATATTTTATTAATAGCTCTTAAGTTTTGCTTAATGCATATGCTATGCAGAGTATGGCTGAATTATTATTAATTCCCAAGCAAAGAAATGAAAACTCCAATAGGTGATTGGCAGAGATGCTAGCCTACTAGGATCCCATGTTCTGGGATTCTGACCCAGCCAGTAGCAGCCTCAGAGTAAGAAGAGTAGGGAGAGGAACAACTGGACCCAATTTTAGATCTATTTTCTAGGGTTTTGACCACCCTCTGTTGGCTTTCGGATCATGGCTGAGTTTGGACCTCAAGTTTTAGGTGAAACATTGATTAATTTGTAGAGATATAAGCCCGTGATTAGGGGGAAGGGGACAACCAGAATCATGGATAATCAAGTGGCTAAGTCATAGGAGGAAAGGTTGGAGAAGTTGGATTCATCCTTCAGTAGAGAACCATGGTATTCCTGCAATATTCCAGGGACTGAACTGCGCTCTGGGGATACAGCAGTGAACAAAGCAGTAGAATCCCTTTCTTCACAAAGCTACTTTTAAGGGTAGAGACAGACAAGTGAATATATGATTTTAATGTGGTGCATTAATATTTATAATATGGATTAAGAGTAGAGTGCTATAAGAGGGGTGCCTGATTCAGCTTTCTGAGAGGGATGGGCGGGGGGAGTCTGAAATGTTTAGCGGGAGGGATCCATTTGATGGGGAAAAAGAGGGCATGATAGCCAGAGGGTGTGTAGTAGATTAAGATTCACATGGGAGAGTAAGATGGGTTTGGGAACTCAAACGAATTCAGAACGTGATAGATTTTGTGTGAGAGGTAAGGAATGATAAGTGATGAACCCGGAAAAAGAAGCAAGGAAGAGATAATGAAGGATTAACAGGGCTTAGAAACTGAGGTTTATTTTGTAGCCTGTAAAGAGCTATTTGAGTCTCTCTCTCTTTTTTTAAAGAAGATGTATATGTTGGAAATTCAGGCTAATGTATTACAAATGGATTGGAGAAGCCAAGACTGGAGGCAGGAAGGTCTCATGGGATACCGAATTATTCCAGGGGGAGAATGGAAAAGAAGCAAGAATGAGAGGAACCGGAGGTTACTAGGTATATTAAGGCGGTAGACTTGATCACCTTGATGTTTGGTAACACATAGATGTCTTCCCATGTCTGATAGACTGTCATTTGGAGGTTCTTATGGAAGAAGTGGGTTCATTGGGTGGAACTGAGTTTGGCAAGCAGGCAGAACTTCTAAGTCATGAGCGTGGCTCAACAATGGAATGGGCTGGCTTGGGAGGCCATGGGTAATTGCTGGGGGGTTTCAGGTAGAAGTCGGGACAAGTGCCTGCCAGGGATGCTGTAGAGGATATTCCTGCATGGAACTTGGCCTAGGTCACTTTAAATAACTACTTAATACCTGAGATTCTATTATGGTTGACATGACTCCATGTAGCTTCCTCCATAACTGTCTCTAGGCCAACAATAACTTCCTGATATTCACCCAGAACTCTTAGTTTGAATCTGCATTTCTTGTTCTGAAATGGAGGCATTTAAGGAAACAGGAAGAGGAACCAAGAGGGAGCTAAGGCATTAAAATGTACTTTTCTCTACCCAAATCATTTCAAGTTTGTGTTCTATGTCTGCCCACCATGGTGACTCTGGAAAGCAGTGATGAGGTCAGAAATTGAACCCAAGTTTCTCAGTGTTTGATTTGGGGTGATGTGCTGACTGGATTACCTCCAAATGATAAGATCTACCTGGAGCAGATACAGTATGCAACCCATGAAATTTCTTAACTCTGGTTTCCTTCAGATATTGCTGAAACAATATAACATAAGCCAGATAAAACACCGAGGGAAATTTCACAACAATCAAACCACAACTTGGCTACCTCAGTTTAGGCAATGAGATTTTTCAGATCTCCAGCTCATCAAGTCATGTTGGAATTTCTTCAATATTAGAAAAATTGGGTCACATTATTTTCCTTGTCCCCTGTCCTAATTCCTAACAGTTCCTTTGCCCCATGTAAGCTATTTGAAGGGTTTATATGACATTTCTTTTAACTAGGGTATAAATACAGATTTTTGATAATTAACAATCTCAATAAATTGGGAACAGTCCATGTCAGAATTCTAAACTTTGGAGAATATTACAATCTCTAACAATTTTTAGGAAATGGTCACTGTCTTTCTGTGTCTTCCTAGGAAGCAGAGTTTGCCTTCCTTGCCAGGTGCTAAATGCTGCTCTCAGTCTTCTCCCTGGTGCTGTGCAGGCATAGTATCAAGTCCACTAATGGAAGGCACCCAAACTGTGACATGGAAACTTGTAGAGATGAAGAAACACCCCATGTTGATAGCAGTGGAAGGGCAGTAAGACTGGATTTCCAGAAAAATGGCGGCAGAGAGGATCATGATGGATGCCACCCGACCTGCCAGCAGGCTGATGGGACACGTGTGGCATGTAGTGCTGGAAGACATTGGCAATGGAGACCTCACTGGTTCTTTGACCTGATCCAAGGGACCTTTCTGTCTTTGAGTTTATGAATCTTGTTGTTAGACTCTTTCGGTGATAATTATGGAGTTAAGTGAACTACCCAATATTTATTAAATTTATTGTTTACTTCAAATCAACAAGAGTTGATTTCTATTGCTTGCAACTAATAATCTTTTTTTTTTTTTTTTTTCTGAGCTGGAGTCTCACTCTGTCACCCAGACTGGAGTGGAGTGGACGCTCCCGGCCACTGCAGCCTCGACCTGCCGGGCTCCGGCAATCCTTCTGCCTCAGCCTTCCAAGTAGCAGGAACTACAGGCACGCGCTACCGCACCCAGCTAATTGTTTTTGATTTATTGTAGAGATGAGGTCTCGCCTGCCCAGGTGGGTCTCGAACCCGCGGACTTAGGCAATCCACTCACCTCAGCCTCCCAAAGGCACGGGATTACAGGCTGAGCCACTGAGCCCGGCTGCAACTAATAATCTTAATCAAAAGAGGACAATACAAAATAATATTGTGCTCTAATGACCTAATTCAACAACAGTAAACACAAAAAAGTTACATCTATAAGTGCTTTCTTTGTTGTTACACTCTTCCCTAATGAAATCATGTATCACGTGATACATAGGAAACAGGAAAAAGAGAGTTGAGTATAATTGTATTGCTTACTGTTTTGTCATTCCAAGTGGGCAAAGGATTCTGGGAAAAAAATGCATGGTATGGAAACTAATTCATACTAATATATAAATTACTCTGACTAATTTGTATTTGAAAATAGAAACTTGTATTTTAACCATATCTTTAATTAGGGCAGAGTGAAAAGATTTTTAGGAAAAGTTAATTGGGCAAGTTATCTCATTCCATTTCAAACTTCCTTAGTTCCAGAAAAATATTCCATGTAGGAATAGATATGAAGAAAGATGCTTCTGTAGGAAAGGATCATCTTATTTTCCCCAGAATATCCGTCACTAGAATTTCCTCTTGGAGGAAAACTAGAGGCTTTTGGTTTACTTTGGACTATGGAATTAGAGTCAGGTTGGTAAAACCCTGAAATCTACCTGACCACTAGAAAACACTGGGAACTTTGATCTTTTTTATAGTTCTCTGTTGACACCTTGACCACCAGTGTGAATTGTGGAGTTGATGAAATCCGGTGATCATCCTTTGTCAGAGTAAGGTGCTACCTTTTCATTGGTTTTATTTGTTTAACTAGTCTTGTCAGAATTTACTGAAAAATAGTGTAACAGTTATTGTCATATGTTCCTAGTTAGTCTTCTAGTCACAGGTCCATCATGTTTCAACAGGGGTCTTGCCTTTTTCGGGGCTGGCAGAATGGGGTTTGTGAGACGAGACCATTATCAGAGTTTAATGGTTCTAGTGAAGGCAGAAACCCTTAAATAAAGTTAGTCTTGAATAGAACAAATTTAGTAATTTTGTTTCTCCTATAGGAGTCGTTAACCAAACTTTTGTGTTTCGTTTATTCTAGTAAAATAATTTCAAAGAAAATTCTGTTTTCATTCATTCATTCTCACACTGACCACTTACAATGTGCCAGATTCTGTGCTAGGCCTTAAGGATTCAAAAATAAAGAACATCTCACATTTCCAGGAGTTCCCAGCCTAATTCTGGAAGGATGTTGAGGCTCAAGTATGCTACATAATAATTGGTATATTTTAGTTACATGCACTAAAATAGCTTTGAATTCTTGTTACCACTTTAGAATGGCACTAAAAGGACTTCAGGGTTTGCATTCACTGTGGGGGAATTACTCATGTAACTCTCATTAGTGAAAATGGGGAAGAGGTGTAAATCCACAGTGATCTAGCTGAGAAAACAAACACTCCTTCTTTGACTTCTGTTGTTTGTTTATATTTGTTCCGGGTTGAGTCAGGGAAATAATCAGGAAAATTACACATGTTCAATTGCCCGGTTGCTCCAGAACCCTTGGAGTGTCTAATCACAGTTAATAATTAAAACAAAGCGAGAAGACTCAAATGCTGGATTTAAGTGCTATCAGGAGGGAAAGAAACCATTTGAGGGGGAAAATATGAGATGTGCTCTGTAGTAGGAAGATTTTAAAAGACAGATATATGGGCTATAAAGGAAGAGTGGCCTTTAAAAATGGATATGGGTTATAGTAGGTAATATCTTTGAAGCGCCTGTAGTATCCCTGGCTTTGTATCAGATCATATAGGGGACACAGAATAGAACGAGCAAATAATCTGTGATGCAAACAAAAACTGAGACCTGTGGTTTAAAAATGGGACAGGATGTTTGAAATAAGAGCATTACAGAATGGAGGTCATAGTTTCAAGTAGTATCAGTTAAGATAGGCTGCAGCAACAAATAAACCCCAGATCTTACTGGTTGAGAACAACAACCCCTTTTCCACGTCTCCTTGCTCTGGGACCCAAGCTGATGAAGCAGCCACTACAGGTTGAGTATCTCTTATCTGACATACTTGGCACCAGAGGTGTTTCAAATATTAGAGAATTTGCATATACATAATGAGATATTTTGGGGATGGGACTCAAGTCTAAATATGAAATTTATTTTTGCCTTGTTTACTCCTTAGACACACAACCTGAAGGTGATTTTATTTTTTCCCTAGGGAACACTGAACAAACTGTGTATGGTATGCTTGTGCTTTGACTGTGACCCATCATATGAGGTCAGGTATGACATTTTGCACTTGTGGCATCATGTCAGTGCTCAAAAAGTTTCAGATTTTGGATTTTCAGATTAGAGATGCTCAGCATGAATAGTATAAAGGGATAGAGAACACTCTGTAGAGTCATGCACTGACAATCAAATGTTTCCTTCTACAACTCATTGGCAAGAACTCGTCTTGTGACCCCATTTAACCACAGTGGAGCCATAAACATACTATATGCCCAGAAAGCAGATAGCTGATATTAGGTGAATAGCACTAATGTCTATGAGTCAGACCTCATGAGGCACTATGCTCACAGGTGAACACATTCAGGTTTAAATTCAGCTTGATACTCCTTAACTCCTTAATTCAGCTTGATAATCTTAACTGTGTGAGATTCTACTGCTAGTCTGGTGGTCTTCAAACTTGAGTGTGCATTAGAATCACCTGGAGGGCTTGTTAAGCCATAGACCCCCCCCCATACCCTGCCCCCAGAGTTCTGAATTCAGTATGGGGGGGATGGAACCCAGAAATGTACATTCCTACCGAGTTCCCAGGGGATGCTGATGCTGGTTATCTGAGAACCGTTGGTCTTGGCAAATCCAATGGGGGTTTCCTCTCTATCTATGCCTTCACCAAAATCATAGTAAATGTTAGAGCCTGACTTGTTCTAAGGAATGAAAGGAAGGTCTGCCTAATTCAGCCAGAGGAGTGACTGCTTTCAGAAGTCACAGGGTCAGACCCAGTCTTACTAGGTGGCATTAGGGTCAGCCTCTCTTCTTTGCCTTTTGGATACCTCCTATGTCAGAAACCATCTTTCTCTTACTTGCTGAAAGATTCTAGAAGCATGTTTGTAGACTTCATGATGAAGATAGTAAGAGCCATAGAGAATTTATTCTTCTCCTTAATAAGGTCAGTTTTCCAAGTCCTCATTTGCTCCCTTGGAATCCTCTGCTTCCTAGAATTATTGACAAGTAAACAATATCCATGTGCTGATTGGAACACTCTGACCCAAACCCACAAATGTGTGGCTCCTGCAGCACAATCACAGCAGAATATACAGACGCCATGTTCTTTTTTTAAAAAAGGCGGGGAAGGGGAGTCAGTAGGGAAGCGGTTCGAGGCTATTTCCAATGCATCTTTCTCTCTGTATTACAAAGGTAGTAGCCCCTTTCATTTTAAGTATTTTCTTGGACCTGGGTTGTTTTGACTTAATTAAAACCATAGGCAGGTCATTAGTACTTCAGTCCAGGTTGAGTACTACCAAGCCCACCCGTTTCTTTTCTTTTCTTTTTGAATTGGAGTCTCACTCCATCAACCATGCTGGAGTGCAGTGGCACATTCACGGCCACCCCAGTGTCGACCTGCTGGGCTCTGGCCATCCTTCTGCCTCAGCCTTCCAAGTAGCTAGAATGATAGGCGCACGCTAACACACCTGGCTAATTTTTTTGATTTATTGCAGAGATGAGGTCTTGCCAAGTTGCCCGGGCTGGTCTTGAACTCATGGGCTCAGGAAATCCACTTACCTCAGCCTCCCAAGGTGCTGAGATTACAGGCTTGAACCACCATGCTCGGCCAAACCACCAGTTTCTATTTGTGGTCCTCCCTCTAGATCATCCTCCATATCCTTCCTGCAGGCTTCTGATCCTCAAGCTTCTGATTTTCTGTGAGCATCAGCTTGCACGGGAGCATGCCTACCTGATTGTGAGTGAGCAAGATGCAGGCATGGTGCCCTGTAAGAGACATCAGACAGTCTATAGAGACGTAGCTGCTTGCAACACACAGTCTATAGAGACGTAGCTGCTTGCAACTCACACAATCACACACTATGAAAACTCTACCTGACATGTGCGTGGAGACATGGCCCATTTGCAGTGACTTCCAGAATAAGAAATAGCCTGCAACAGAGGTGCATCCAAGAATCTACTTCTTGCAATTAAGAAAACTGTAGCCTTGACGTGGCAGTTTTCCCAGTTTCTACCATCTCTGCAAAGGTTTCAAAATCTTTTTTTTTTTTTGAGTTGGAGTCTCACTCTGTCGCCCAGACTGGAGTACAGTGGCCGCTCCCAGCCACCGCAGCCTCGACCTGCTGGGCTCCGGCAATCCTCCCGCCTCAGCCTTCCAAGTAGCTGGAACCACAGGCGCGCGCTACCACGCTCGGCTAATTTTTAAGTTTATTGTAGAGATGAGGGCTCGCCAACTTGCCCAGGCAGGTCTCGAACCCGCGGGCTCAGGCAATCCACTCACCTCAGCCTCCTAAAGTGCGGGATTACAGGCTGAGTCACCGAGCCCGGCTAGGTTTTGAAATCTTAAGGCTCCTTTAAACCAGAGCTCAAGCTCCCCATTTCTTAGTAGTCTTTGAATAAAAAATAAAATAAAAACAAAAATAGTTTTTCTTCTAAAAGTACATTAGAAATAGAAGCTCATTCCTGTGGTGTCAGCAGGGAAAGGATCATTTTTATTTTCTGTCACATGACCTATTCTTTCTATCAGGATATTAACATTCTATAGGAAATCTTGTAGGCAAGTCTTCAGGATAAGTCTTGAAGAAGAAAGAAGTTGAGCCTTGTATTTGTTGCTATTCTAATTTTGAAAATTAGGTATTCTAATTGTTTGTTGCTGATGTGTAGAAGTGCAACTGTCTTTCATATATTGAACTTATACCCAGAAACTTTGTTCAGTTTTCTAGTTAATTCTAATATGGTTCTCTGGTGACTTTTTTGAGTTGTCTATGTAGACAATTATATGTAAGTAGTTACAGCTTTTTTGCTCCTTTTCCAATTTGTGTATGTTTATATTTGTCTTGTTTCCTGCTATGCTGGCTAGGACCTCCAAGCCAATATTGAAGAGGTAAAAAGCAATCATTCCTGTCTTGTTTCTGATAGAAAAGAAAATGAAATTATTTTAATATTTCACTACTCCATATGATATTTATGGCAGATAAAATTGATCAGATTAAGGATGTTTCCCTCTCTTTCCAAGCTAATGTTTCTTTCATGAGTGAAGGTTAATTTTCCCATGCTTTATCTGCACTATTGAGATCATTCTTAGAAAATATGTAATTACAATAATGACATATGTAATGTCAGATTATACCCAAATTAATGGAATAAATCAATTCAGTCACCATGCATTATTTTATAAATTGTGGGATTTAGCTTGCTGATATTTTTGTTTAGAATTTTGCATTGTTGTTCTTGAGTGAGATTGACTTATAATTGCCATGTCCTGCTTTGATATAAAGAGTATAGGATTCATGTGTGTGTTTATGAAAGATATATACTATTAACAGTGATTATGACTGGTTGACTACATTAAAGGTGATTTTATTTTCTTTATAATTTTCTACATTTTCTACGTCCCACTCAAACATAGATGTAATCATGGTTACATGCATATAGCCTAATACAGGATTTGACTATTGATTCTGAGATGCTGGATCATTTGTACTTTATCCTGGGTTTAAGTGTGTGCTCTGTGGTGTGAGAGAACAAAGAACGACAGGCGTAATCATTAGGAAGCAACCCTCAAAATGAACATGGAATGCTATAGTGGAATATAGAAAGAAGCGGGACACATGGAGGCCAGGTTTGAATATGTGGACCCTTGGCCAGTCCACCTAAATCCTCTAATCTTTCATTTTTTTCACTTGCAAAATGGAGAAAATTCAAACTTGTGCTTATCTCACAGGGTTGTCAGCTTTTTTTAAGTATAGGGAAAGCGAAAGTGCTTTACAACTTAATTTCTCTTTCCCCCACATTGTACATATAAATGTATGCGAATATATATCGTATGTATATTGTGTGTAGAGTGAAAAGAAAAGGGACTCATACAGAAACTGGCAAAGGCTTTATTCAGTCAACCCTTTATTCAAAGAGTACCGAAAGACCAGGTAACTCCTAGTTGTGTCAGGGTCAGGGTTTTAAAAGACAGGAGGACACTTTAGAAGACAGTTTGACACTTTAACTGAAATGTGTGGTTGGGAGTCATTCCTTTTTTGTGCTCCTTGCTTGGTAACCATCAGAACAATATTTTCCAAGAACTGCCATTTTTGTTGGCTGCAAGAAGTTCAAGAGGTGAAAAAGGTAGCTGGCAGAAAAGGGGTCAAAAGTAGAAGGTAAGAGGAAACCGGAATTCTTCTATTATGTTTGGTTGACTTCATTTCCAATAATAGGCAAATATAGGTAGATACAGACTGCTAAATAAATAGATATAAAAGGAAAGCAAAAACAAAATTATTAATGTAAGTGTCACTATTCACAACCTTCCCTACTTCATACATTCTTCTTTCCTCCCAGTGTGCACATATTTCTCTGTGGTTGCTGGAAAGAGTGAATATGCTTCTGCTTAGTACTTGAAGAGATTACATGCAATAGAAAAATTAAGATGATAAGATGTCATAGTTGATCTTTTTTGTTGTTGTTGGGAGAGAAACAGTGAGAGAGGAAAGCTATGAGAATTGGAATTGGGAGAGTTTTGGTGCATGGGGAGAAAGACTGGGAAAGAAGTTGAGGGAACAGCTATCATTCTTATGAATGATACAAGGCAGAAATCTAGAGAAAAAATTATAGAAACAGTTTTTAGTGCATACATGCTTAATTGACTGAGTAACAATTTGAATTGCTTTTTGTCTGTTGATCCAAACCCATATGCTTCTTTACACCATCCCGAGGTTGGGCCACATGGGACCCCAGTTATATCTAGGTCATTTATGTAAATTTTCTTTGGAAATAGAAGGTTTAGAAAAAAACAGTGTATAAACTTAACTGATTTTAGGCAGCTATCAGTCTGTGATATAAGGAGACAAGGAGAAACAAATCTCACTGAATTATTCTCATTAGTCATCATTGTTAATCAAAGCAGAACTATTTAGTAAAAATACAAGACAAAGGTTTCTCCCCTGAATTCCCTTCTGTAAGAACTCTCCCCTGTGGCCCAAACCTCATGAAAATAATTCTTATTCCGTTTTTAAAATATTACCACACGATCAAGGTTTCAACTTTTCCCCTATACTTTCTTCCCCCTGTAGAAGAAAAAATAGCTGACTTAAAAATGCTGAGGGTAGGAGAGAAACATGGGGAGAGGACAGACTTTGAAAATGCTGAGTTAAAAAAAAAGATATGACAGTGTAGCATTTACTATTGGTGTTCTGCCCATACTAGAATGTGCACACGCCATTCTAGTGCATTCTTATACCCTACTACTTCAGGTAACTCTAACTCTCCATGTAGCCTTGTATGGGGAGGGTCAGAAGAGGTATGCAATTAATGCCTTCCAGAACAGCTGATAGCCATGATGGATGGAGTCCTGGTGGCTAAATAGACCTGCTTTCTTGTTTCTTGCTGGAAATAACTAGCAAGTTCTACATTCACTATCAGAATCCTCATTAGGGTTGAGACTCAATTGTCCTAGTGGTCATTTACTTGATAATTTATCTTTTTTTCACTTCCCCCTTCATTGTCCTATTCCTTTATCAGAACTTTCTAGGATCACCTTTTTATTAAAAACTAATTGCACTGATAATCTTGTCTTAGGGTCTGCTTCTGGGGACTGCCATCCTGAGACAGGTGGTTAAGGAATGCATTTGAATTGGGAATAAGAACAGCAAAGATAAACTTTCCCTGTTTCTAAATTGTGCCTGGTTCAGATAGTACCCTACTCAAAAATTCTTTTCATACGGTAGGGCTTTGTAAGAACTGCATTGTTGCATTGTTCTATCCACGCCATTTGAAATAAAAAGACTAGATAACTACATGATGAGCATCTAATGGATGGGATATCACATTTAAAAAGACAAAGACTTAGAGGAAAGTGTGTGCTTTCTATAGCACTCTGAGAACAAAAATCCATTTCTGATTGATTTCTTAACATTTTACTCATTCTCCAAATCCCTCACTTCATAAATTCAGACAACTAGTTACCTCGGGCTTCAGACAGCATGCCTTTGATCTAGATTGTCTTCCAGAAAACCTTGACAAGAGATACATTTGTGACGATTTTGTTTAGTGTTCTCTATGCTTATATTTTGGTTTCAATAGTCTGTCAGAGACTCTTCTAGGGCAGTGAAGATAATAGTCAGAAAACACATAGTTAAGGGACTACCCATGACAGTTAATGTTCAATATATTTTGAGACCCTAGAGAAGGTAAAGAACAATTCCTGGAAATTGTGGCACTAGCGGAATGTATTGATATGCATAATTAAAAATGGATCCTGTTGAACCTCACTGATTTTTAGATGTGTGATTGTTTTAGAGCTACATTGGATTTAAGGTTACCCTTGTTACTTTTTTTTTTTTTTTTTGAGTTGGAGTCTCACTCTGTTGCCTAGACAGGAGTGTAGTGGCACGCTCACAGCCATTGCATTGCAGCCTCTACCTGCAGGACTCAGACGATCCTTCCGCCTCGGCCTCCTAAATAGCTGGGACTACAGGCTCATGCCACCACATCTGGCTAAATTTTTGTTTTTCTGTAGACACGAGATCTTGCTATGTTACCTAGGCTGGTCTTGAGCTCCTGGGCTCAAGTAAGCCTCTCTCCTCAGCCTCCCAAAGTGTTGGAATTACAGGCGTGAGCCACCATGCTTGGTCTGTTACATCTAAAAAAAAGTGTATAACCATATTTTAGGGTGCATAAGCTATATGAACTCTGCTGTCAGGTGGCGTTTGACAGTGGCACCAGCATAATCATATTCCATCTTGGAACTAGGAATATCCAATCATTGCCTTGACTCTTCATTCCTGTGTCTTCCTTCTTCTTTGAATAGTGGGCTCATAGTTATATCTAGGTCATCTTTAGACTCCAGACAACAATGAACACATAGTTAGGGCTCAATAAATGGTTGCTGAGTTGAATTTTCAAGAATTTCATGCATCTATCTGAATGCAAATAATTGCTATGCAAATTTAAAATAACCTTCACTTTTTCATGAAAGCAACTAGCCACAGATCTTGACTTGTTCAAACTTTAATTATTAACTTGTGTAGTTGGTATAAAAAAACTAAAAATTTTTTCAGTTCTTAGTAGTTATTCTTTAATTTGGACTTGTCACTATTTCATATTGTCTGTCTTTTATCTCTTTTTATGTTTAATGATATTTACTGTATTTCCAAAGGAAAAAATGGTTTTGAAAATCTGAAAGGAATTAAAATGTAGGATAAGGTGATGCTTAAAGTTTCAGAAAAGGCAGAAGAGAATTTCAAAGTCAAGATTACACATGTTTGTGAAAGACTGCTTGAAGTAGTTCCATTTAGGTCACATTAACTTAGCACTTACTGTTAGCAAAGAACCATGATAAGTATTCTGAGGGATTCAAAGATTAATAATAGTTTTCAAGAAACAACTTTAAATTTCAAAAAGTGATCATTTTTGCTTAGCACTAGGATTGATGTGGTGGGTGAAGCAGACTTTGGAAATACTATTTAAAAAATTACATGAATACATTGTACTTGGAAAAAAAAACTATGCATGTATTTATATGACATTAAAAGGAAATAGGCAAAAAGAAGCTCAAGAAGACCCCAGAAGTGTGAGATGAGACTAGGGAAGTATTTTACTTTTTATTTTACCTCCTTTAATACAGTTATGGTTTGCAAGTTTTTGAGTGTATACATTATTTTTATAATGAAAGTATTTTAAAAAGTCAAAAACCTCCTTTGGCAAAGTTTCAGGGTACAAAATAAATGTGCAAAAGACTGTAACATTCTTATATACCACCAACAGTCAGATAATCAAATAAAAAGCACAATCCCATTCATAATAGCCACAAAAAAAAATTGAAATACCTCAGCATCTTCCTAACTAGAGAAGTGAAAGATCTTTACAATGAAAAGTATGAAACACTGCTCAAAGAAGTCAAAGAGGACACAAATGGAAAAATATTCCATGCTCATGGATTGGAAGAATCAACATTGTTAAGATGTCCATCCTATCAAAGGCAATCTATAGATTCAACACAATATCCATTAAATTACCATTATCGTTCTTCTCAGACCTGGAAACAACAATACAAGAATTAATATGAAAACATAAATGATCCCATGAATAACCAAAAGAATCCTTAGCAAAAGAAACAAAGCGGGAGGACCATACTTCCAGACTTTTTTTTTTTTTGAAAGCTGGATTTATTGAGAGGATAGAAAAGCTCCCAGAGCAGGAAGGGGCCTGAATGGGTTGCCCACACTTCCAGACTTTAAGCTTTATTATAAGGCTAAAATAATCGAAACAACCTGGTGTTGGTACAAGAACAGGCATATAGACCATTGGAACAAAATAGAGATCCTAGAAGCTAAACCTCAGTTTCTCAACCAACTCATCTTAGACAAAGCCTCCAACAATAACCATTGGGGAGAGGAAAATCTATTCAGTAAATGGTGCTGGGAAAACTGACTACCATGTGCAGAAGAATGAAACAAAACCCCTACCTATCATCATACACAAAAATCAACTCCAAAACGGATCAAAGACCTAAATGTAAAACCTCAAATGTTAGGAATTTTAGAAAATGCAGGAGACACCCTTATGGAAATCAGAATAGGCAACCAATTCCTGATCAAAACTCCAAAAACCCATGCCAGAAGAGATAAAATAGACAAATGGGATCTCATCAAACTGAAAAGCTTCTGTAAAGCCAAAGAAACCGTCAAGAAAGTGGGGAGACAGTACATAGAATGGGGAAAAATATTTACCAACTGCATATCTGACAAAGGCCTAACATTCAGGATCTACAAAGAGCTCAAACATACTGACAGAAAAAAAACCCCAGTTCCATTAAAAAGTGAGCAACAGACATGAATAGACACTTCTCAAAAGAAGACAGAGGAGCAGCCAATAGACACATGAAAAAATGTTCAGCTTCACTAATCATTAGAGAAATGAAATCAAAACCACATTGAAATGAAACCACTTAACTCCAGTAAGAATGGTCATAATTAATAAAACAAACAACAACAGATGCTGGTGAGGATGTGGAGAAAAGGAAATACTTCTACACTGTTGGTGGGAATGCAAACTAGTTCAACCTCTGGAAAACAGTGTGGCAATTCCTAAAAGAACTAGAAATTGGCCTTCCATACAACCCAGCAATCCCCCTTGTGAGAATGTACCTGGAGGAAATTAAATCACTCTACAAAAAAGATACCTGCCCACGTATGTTTATTGCAGCACTATTTATAATAGCAAAAACATGGAACCAACAGTGCTGCCCATTGAAACTAGACTGGATTAAAAAACAGATGTGGTTCATATATATGATAGAATTTTTTTTTTTTGAGTTGGAGTCTCACTCTGTCGCCCAGACTGGAGTGTAGTGGCCGCTCCCGGCCACTGCACCCTTGACCTGCTGGGCTCTGGCGATCTTTCCACCTCAGCCTTCCAAGTAGCTGGAACTACAGGCGCGCGCTGTATATGATAGAATATTACCTAGTCATAAAGAAGAACAAAATTATGGACTTCACAGCAACTTGGATGGATTTAGAGTCTATAATACTCAGTGATTTATCACAGAATCAAAGAACTGAGGACCACAGGTTCTCACTCATAAGCAGACCCTGAACAATTACCATAATACTACAAGAAAGGGATTGACAGTAGCCAGAAACTGCCAGGGTTGGGGGACACAAAACATCAATAAGAATGTGCCTTATCTAAAGTGGGCAACCCCAACTCATACAAATGTTGCCTTGGAGAGATTTAAGTCTTGGCCGGCCAGATGTTGAACTAAGAGATGCTGGATCTGAACTATTGTGAAATCTCCAATTGTTTTTGGTATCAGATACTAATTGAAAGTTTTTGAAAACACAATATGCATTGCACCAAAGCTGTCTATGTGCCAAAAAGGTCTGTGAGCTGCCAATTTGCCACATCTGTTATCCATAGAAGTGAGGGAGTGCTTGCTTACCTTGACCCTGTCCAATGTCTTCTTGTAAACTGGGGCTCTCAGCCCTAACTGGCTTCCAGCCCTGCGGGAATGCTTCCTGTATAATGTATTAGCATCTGAAAACCAGCGTTGAAACAAGCATTTGTACAAAACCACATCCAAGCCAAACAAACTGCCTCTTGTTTCACTAGTGGCTGGAACTTTGACCCATTTAAGCCTGATGGCGAAATAGTGATTAGGGGAGTGTTGTTCCTGGTGTTTGGTTTGGGAGGAAATGAAAGAAGTTGGAGGGAAAAGGAATGGGAAGCGGGGCAGGGAGTGATAAAGAGGAACTTCTTAGAGGACAAAAGTTCACCAGTTTTCCCTTGAAATCAATTTCAGAACAACAGAATGACATCAACAAATATCTCAGTGTATAACGTTTTACTCTGAGGCCTTAATGAAGTCATCTTTAACTGTAGAAGGAAAAACTGCATACCATTCTGTGTCAGTTTCTCGTGAACTTTCTTCCGGGTGTGAATGAGACAGAAAACAGAGCTGCAGATTCCACTGCTGAGAACCACGAGGCTGTTGGAGTCCATGAGCGTGGGGCGCAGAAGGACATGGGACAGGTGACCATTGCAGAGTCAAGGTATGTGCATGTCACAGGGGGAGAAGAGTAGCACTCAGCTGGGGATGCTTTGCAGAGAGTGGCAGAAGTGTCCCTAACCACTAGTCAGGCAGTAGGCGTGTCTGTGAATGAATAAATTTGTGAATGTTCACTGAGGCATCCTTCAAAATTGTGCTCTGTAAAGAGTGTAAAGACTACGAGTGGTTTAATCTGTTTTATTGAAATTATTTTTGAAATGATACAAAGGGAAAATAGGATATGTCTCTTTCCTACCCCAGTACCCTCGTGCTTACCTTACTCTCCCATGGAACCAATATAATCCAGTTCTTGGGCTTTTTCCAGATATACTTATGCATGTACACAATATATAGATTATTTTTTTTACTCAAGAGGAGGTATGCTATATATGTACTTGTCTGTTTTCATGAGATTATTATGTAACCCAAAGAGCATCCACATTTCCAGAGCTATTCATGTGTGTGCCCTCATTCTTTCCTATGGCTACACGGTATTTTGTTTTATAGGTATACCATAATTTATTTAACTAGTCCCTTATTGATGGAAAAGTGTATTGTCTCCATGGGAAATTTCTGTGAAATAATTTAGAGTAAATTCTGTGGTATGTGTATGAATAAAAGCTAATCTGGGCCTTGGGAATAATTAGTTAGCATTGGAAATAGTCTGTTCAAAAATTCACATTTCAAGAGTGATTATATAGCACTTCAAATATCCTTACTGAAATCTACACCAGAAGATTTGATAATTAGCATAAGGGGTGAAATGAGCCAAGTTCAAAATAGATGATTGGTTAAGAAGATCAAACACACCTCACAGTCCTTGAATGAACAAAGTAAAGGAATCTCTTGAGCAAGCCATCTATTGCTGTTGGTGTAGGATACAGAGGTGGACCACGAGTTCTGTGTCCTTCACTTCACAGAGTACCTTGTCACCTGATTTGACCAGAATGGTGCCCAGAAGCCAAGCTATCCTCTCTCTGAATAGCTTGGCTTCTGTTGTTTGAATTACCTAGGACAGAAAGTGAACATCTCTAGCTATTGAATATGTTATGTGTCTGCATTTTGACTCTGCTCACTAGTAAATATTTGTAGAATTGGCAGAATTTGGTCTGAGAATTGCTTTCATAGCACCGGGATTTTGGTGTGGAATTTTACCGTAGCGTCTGAAAGAGAAACTGTAAAGTGAAGAACACAGAGACCCCATAAACCTCCAATGGCCAGAGACTATCAATGGTTATCAGAAGAAACTGACGTTTCCTGAAGAATCAAATTGGTTTAGGATAATTTAAAACAGGGATACTTGGATTGTTTCTAATCAAATACTATTACAAAGAATGCTGTAATAAATAACCATGTACATAGGTCATTGTGCATGTGTGAATAATTTAAGTTGATGATATTAATTTGTGAAGCCTTTTTTCTATTGGACACAAGGAGTTTCAAAATGAGTCATCATGTATGCTTTCAAATGAACACCATATAATTTAGAGAAAGAAAAAGAGAACCATCTTATCATTTCAAATTGCCCCAATTGTATTACTTATGTTTACTGTACACAGAGTCCTCAAACTTGTTTTTCAGTCTTTCTAGGTGAAAATTCATGTGAGAAAAGATTATATTGACTGCTGTCACTTTATAAATCCATTAGTTATTCAGATTCATAAACTCCTCTAAAAACCATACCACAAAATCCCTATCTTAGTCTGTTCTGGCTGCTATAAAAAAACACCACGAACTGCATTGCTTATACAAAACAGAAATTAATTTCTCACAGTTCTATAGGTTGAAAAGTCTAAGATCAAGATGTTCATAGACCCATGCTGCTGAAGGCCTGTTTCCTGCCGGCTACATGATTGTCTTTTCACTCTAACCTCACTTGGCAGAAAGAGACAAGAGGTCTTTCTTGAGTCTCTTTTAGAATGGTACTGATTTCATTTGTGCCCTCATGATCAAGTAATCCCCCAAAGGTCCTATCTCCTATTACTATCACCTTGGGGATTAGAATTTCAACATATGAATTTGGGTGGGGGGAAAGAAGCAATCAGACCATAGCAAGCCCTCTAAGATAGTGTGTTCTTCATGCAAATAAAACTTCACAGATATTTTTAAGTTTAGACATTCAAGCATAATCATAAGGCTCAGCAAGTGGTTGTATGAGATTTAGAACCATTCATTCAGCAAATATTTATTGAGTACTATGGCAGAGATTAACTAGAAACCCAGTATGTTTCCCAGTGCTCTTGGGCCCAGAGACAGACTAGTTTCTCAGCCTCCCTTGTGGTTGGATATGGACATATGACTGAGTTTTGATAAGGGAATGTGGGTGGAAGTATGTGGACCACTTCTAGGCTTGACTCATGCAAACTTCCTGTTTGATTCTCCACTGCTTATTGATCAGCCCAGCACAACCACATGGTTATTGAATGGCCCAACCTCTCTCAGCCTGGATCTCTGACCCAACACCCCAGGAAGAAGTAAACTTCTATTATGCTAACTCACAGAAGTCCCAAGATTTTCCTTTTATAATGGTTGCTATCACTTTAACTGATATGCACTCCTGTCATGCGGCTCACATTATGTCAAGCACCAGATCTTCAGACTCCAGGCTCAAAGACTCTGAAAAAAAGATTGTTGAAGGATCTGGAAGTCTGGCCTGCAACTGGCTGACGTGGGAGATGAACGCCATGTCACCAGAAACCACTGTAATCCTTTGATCAGGCTCCCGACCTACTTTATACTTAAAACTCACTCGACTTATATAGAAATTCTAAGGGGGAAAGCAGATTTCAACTGTGGCAACATTTTGGCTTATTGTATAAATATAATCCTGAATGTTCAACTGACTGACCGACGGTGGGACTAAGACTGACTGGCTGACTGTCTGACTGACTGACTCACTGGCTAAGTTAGTCTGGCTGACTATCTGACTGCCTGGCTGACTGACTGATAATCTGGCTGAGTGGGCTGGTTCACCATGGAAGGAATATGCTGTGGCATCTGGTGCAGCTCGGACTCACCCTTCTAGCACCTAGGCTATCAATTTAGAGCAGGACCTCTTTCCCGCTTTTTTCCCCAGTAAGAAGCCAACAAGCCCTATGAAAAAATAAATAAACACCGCCAAAGTAGAAGCAGTTTATAAATTATTGCTAGCAGATGTATGATATTTGCAGAGGCCTGATCAAACAAAAATGAAAATAAAACAAACAAACAAACAAAAATTAAAAACCTCAAAACCTCCCTAAACAAATCTCAGAGTTCAGTTGGCTTTTGTTGCCCGCTCCCCGCTGCAAACAGGACCCACCTGAGGCGAAACTGTGACATAAGCAAAGTCCTTTTCTATGTGTTCCCTCTGGTGGTGACTCTTGCTTTCCTTTCAGGCGTCCAGTCCTTTGCCCTCTTCCCCTCTTTCCTCTCTCAAAACAGAGAGGGAGCTGATAACCAGTCATTGCTATCTGTTGATTGATGCTGACTGATTGCATCTTGACTGGAACTCATACTCATCAACACCCTGTCTGAACCAGACTTGGGAAGTTTCGGCCTTTTAGGTATAATCATGAGATGAAAGGTGTTCCACTCCAGTTAAAAGAATTCCAGGCATCAGCAAACAGGAAGGGAGAGCTGACGGTCCACTCAGTCACCTCTGAATGTGATCCTGGCTTTTCTTCCTTCTGGGGGGTGTTTCCCCCCCCACGAGAAACTTGTGGCTTCACTGTGGAGAATTATTCAGGGACTGATAAAGCTGCCAGAGGCCACACTTAAGGGTTGTTTCGATTAGAGCAGTCAGTGACCTCTAGAACCTTCTAGATCTTGTATCCACCATCCTTGTTTGACGGTAGTGAGACCGTGTTCCTTTATCTCAACAAAATTCCTGATCTTAGTCCATCTGTTCCAAGTTTTCACAACATGTGATTTACTCATTCTGGGGACATTTTTATAGTTAGTGATGATTTAACTGTTTTTCCTACCTTAAGTTCCTGTTTCTATCATTCTGCATTTGGCCATTATCTCTACCATAAGTTAAGAAGCTTCTAATAACAACAGAAAATACATCATTAATATGTAGCTCTTTAATTAGCATTTGAGAGCATGGTTAACAAGAAATCTTGGGAATGAGGATGCTAGGTTTCAGTGTTCCTTTGGGATATGTATGTTTGAAGGATGAGTTTTCTTTTTAGTCGTAATAGCCAAGGTAGATGTTACCCCCATCTTATCTATGAGGAATTTCATACTCAGCTCTATCTAGTCATTTGTTTAAGAACACCTAGACATAAGTTGTGAAGCTAAGATTTGAGCCAGTTCTGCTTCATTTCCAAGTTTTCTCACTACAGCACAACAAGAATTGGTTTTATTCCCCAGGGCTTCTATCACTTTAGCTGTACAAAGAGATAGTCATCATTTTCAACACTGAGTTGAAATCTGCAGTACTTGTTTAAAGGTAGACAGTGAGTATCATTATTGTAATATCCCATTGTTGTCTTCCAAATTTTTCAGTCCAAAATTTTCTAGGGAAAGGAGTTTCATTAGTTTCCTGATTATAATTGTCCTTATTCTTGTCAGAAGCTGATAAAAATAAATGCAAAGTAGACAGAGTAGATTGTGTTACTTTTAAAGCAGTAATTATTAATGCGAAAACAAATGATAGAGAGGTCTTTTATGAAACAAAAGCATGAGCTCTTGTTTCCATCCTGGTGGACATATGTCTTAGCAAGCAGGTTAAAAGTTTACCATAATACACTTTGGTTATCTGTTCAATTTCAAATCCAGGATCGATAAGTCTTATCAGAACAGTTTTATGACTTCAGGGAGGTTATCACTGTCTTAACATAGTGATGAAGACAAAAGCCAGACCTCAGGAGAGGTCAGAACTGAGCAATCAAATTAACATCTGTTAGGACTGACTTAGTTCAATCCTCAAGGTCAACATATTCACAGATGTCAAAGTGTCTGAACAGAGAGATGATAATCATTGACCCTGAAACCTTCTGGGGCTTGACAGGAAGCTGTGGGGGAGATAAGGAGTTTTTTGTTGAGATAGCAAATACACGTTTGATATATACTTCCTTATTTCTCTTTTTTGAAATAAGAGGAAATGCCAAAACCAAGTCTCAGTTAACCATGGTCTTACCGGATGGTGATAAACAGATCAGTGAAGTACTTTCCCACATCCATCTTCTCCGGAATTATAATTCAGAGCCCTTGGCAGATGTTAGTTCCTTGTTTCTTTTACTTTTTAACCCAGAAGAGAAATGGGAAAGAGATGGGCAGTCAGAAAAAGAAAGGAGAGATTTGGTATGGCTAATCAATAGAGGGATATAGGTCAAAATTTGCACAAAAAAGCTTTAAATTGCATACAACTTTGCTTTGCCTTCATAGTGAATCTTTTAACAAGGTCTATAAACCAAAAGCTTTTTTCACTTTAGATCAGAAATTCAGTTTCTACTTGTAACATAGATCTGGACCTGAATTTATTGTTTTAAAAAACTTTAAACCTTAGAGCTAACAATGTGGTTGTTTACAGGTTACAATTTTGAAGCCTACATGAATATTATCTACTGGTGGTGTAAACTTTATCTGAGGAAAGAAGCTATATTAGCCTCCCTCCCTCCCCCATGGAAATCCCAAGGCCCAGAGAAGTCGAGAGGTACACTATCTCTGTCACCATCTTAAAATCTCCTGGTGCATTTTCTCTCACAAAGTGAAGCAAGCCAATCCACTGGAATGTGATTAACTCCTTTGACATGAGCTTACTAGACTGAAGTCTTGGACTCTAATGTTGAATCTTTTAAACAAGCTCTGATTTATTAAAGGTGAAAGTTAGGGCCCTATGACACTTTTTTTGTGTTTGTGGAAGAATCAACCCATATATTACTTGTGAAATGTTAATGCCAATTATGACTGACTTGCAACTTTAATTTGTGCCCACGGATACTGACTTGATTTTTAACTGGGATGCATGGGCACAGGTCATGTGATGATGGCCACATCTCCATACTGGCCACAAAACGATGACAATCGGGGGGATAGCATTAGACAGTGCACTATAGCTCAGTTACATGGACGATAGCAGAAAAGAGTTTCACTGCTGCCCACGGATTACAATGACTCAAAGCAAAACCCAAGAAATAGTTGAGCAAACAGTAATTGACTATGTCCATGAGAGCTTGGGGGAGCTTACTTAACTCCTCTACCTTCTGGTTATTTATCTCTGCAACAATATTATCAGGGCCCTATAGCATTTTCTGAAGGGAAATGTTGCTCTTCAAAATATGACCCTCAGGAAAAAGATGCATCTCTCACATTTTAGCCTATAAATTACTCACAAGGTAGATTTCCTACTATGTTTTTCAATTCTCTATTGACTTCTGTTGCTACTGGGACATTTCCCAGCAAGTTCCCCTTGCCAAACAGCCAGTATGTTTATGGGAATAAATAGTTAGCTGAATTCTCATGCTCTCACTCTTCAAGGAGAAAATGCACACCTTCCAAGCAATAAGGGGGGAAAAGTCGCTAGTGGCCTTTCTTATCTTATCCTGAAGGTAAACATTCCTGGTCCTACATAAATCCATTAAAGGTCTCCCCCTGCCAACATATATCACCACGGCCACCAACAATATTGAGGATAATGATAACAGTGTTAATAATAGCATGTGGTGAATGTGACATGGCCTCTGACCCTCCAGCAACCTAAGATTTTTGATTTTATGTGGCGATACTGATTTCCTTTTGCCCCATTTTTCAAGAGCACAGGCAAGACATTAACTGCCGTGTTAATGAGATGAATGTCTATTTCATGATGGGCATAGCAGCTAACCTAAGTTTGATAAATGTGAGTAATGTCATTAGCATTAGTATATTATGCTCATTAAGTAACTTCTCTGTAAACTTTCAGTTACAGAAAAATATGACCATTCCTATGTAGATGCCTTTTGATAATTACTAATCTATGATTTTAAAAAATTGTTGAATTAAAAAGAGGAATGGTATAAAAATTGAATTATCTCAAGAATGGTAGCTTTTGGTTACGAGTTCCTCTGTACTCCACCTTTTCTTAGTGGTAGGCATTAAAAGACTCAGTTTTGCAAATTTCTTCTGAGAACTTCTAAAAGCAGAGTAAAGAAGAGATTCCCACTACTTGATGTCTCCCAAAGGAAAAGTGGTTTTTGTACAAAGAAGACATTTGCACTTGTATGTTTACCGCAGCACAATTCACAGTGACAAAGATGGGGAACCAACCTAAATGCCTGTCCAATAACCAGTGGATAAAAGAAATGTGGTATATTTACTCTATGGAATACTGTTCAGCCATAAAAAAGAACAAAATAATGTCTTTTGGTGCAACCTGGTCGGAATTGGAGACCATGATCCCAAGTGTAGTAACACAAGAATGAAAAACCAAATACTGTGCGTTCTAAGCGAGAACTAAGTGAAGAGTCTACAAAGGCATACAGAATGGTATAATGAGCATTGGAGACTTAGAAGGGGGAGGGTGAGAAGGGAGTGAGGGATGAAAAATCACCTGTAGGGTACAGTGTGCACTAGTGGGGGTTATGGGTACACTTAAAGCCCAGACTTCTTCACCACTATATGATGCATCCATGTAACCAGAAACCATTTGTATTCCTAAAGCTATCAAAATAGAAAATTAATTAAAAAAAGAAGAGACTAATCTATTGAACTTGGCCTTATGTATGTCAGGTTCAGTGGTGTCAGACTTGATTTCCTCACCTGCAAAATGTGTTAGAATAATAATATTTCAAGCATTTTTTGTCATTGGGGGCGTTCGTTAAGATAATGTACATGAATCTCATAAGTCAAGTTTGTCCTGGGAGCAGACTCCCTCTTTCTGAACCATTCCCAGTACTCTAAGTAGTTCAGTGCCCACAAAGTCCTTCCTTTTGCCTTGGGTCTAAGTTTGTTATTAAGGAAGAACTACCTCATCATTCTTACTGACTGGCAAATGACTCATGACTTCTTGAAAGTGAATCATTCTAAAAAAGATTTAGATCTGGTTGGGATGGATCGTTTAATGAGTGAGACACTCAGCAGGTGCAGATTCTTTTCTTGGAGGGGGGGGCGGAAGGGACTGTGCAGAGTTAGCTTCTCCTGACAGCACACCAGGATCTTCCTCATTTATGGAGGAAAGCATTGACTGAGAGGTATTGTGTGTTGTTTAGCTCCATCTTAGAGCTGGGGTGTGCATATTCTCTTGAAGATGCTTCATGGCTCGTCCATGAGAGGGCACTGGTGCTCTAGATTGCCCAGATTTGCAGTTATCTGGAGACACTCAACCTGTAACTTCAGGAGTGGTTAGCCACTTGTACCACATCTGTAGCTGCGCGCGATAGAAGTTATATTGAGACAAGCTTAGTGCCTCTGTCCTTTTGCCCAGCTTAGATCTGTGGTCTTTAGACATTGGCTGCCAACTGTTAAACGAACTTCGCATATGTGGCAGACCTGAGCACTGGGCGCAGTGGGTAGTTATAGCATTAAGGCAACAAGTCTGTAATTGTATTACATAAGAAAGCAAGGAAAGGGGTTTCTCCCAGTGGAAGGAAGGTGTAGAAGGAAAACAAAAAGGGAGAAAACAGGCAATTCTCAGTGAGATAGACATTGCCCTGCAACTCCTCGCCCTGTTCTGAGAAAGATCTTTTGACATGGAGTCAAAGCAAAGACAGGCAACGCATCATACAAATAGATTTTTAGGTGGGAGCCAACAGCATACCATTGTGCAAAACTGATCACTTAGTGAAAATTTCCCCACTCCTCAGATTCACTCTTTCATATCATCCTGTTATATTTTCACATAATATTTACCACTATCTGAAATAATCGTGATCACTTAGTTGCTTGTTTATTCCCTATCATCTTTGTTGGAATATAAACTCTGTGAGGGCTGGAGCCTTGACTGTCTTGCTCACTGCTGTAGCCTACCCTCCTGGAGACACTGCCTGATACTGTATGACCAATCACATTGGCTAGGTGATCAGCAATTCCTGAAGGTGGCAATGGCTCACAAACAGGGCCAGAGTGAATATGTTCAGTGAAGGGCTCTGGCTGCAGAGAAACTGAAAAAAGCTCGCAATGCGGAAACTCCAGTGGGTTCTGAATGTGGGCAAAGTGAACGAGTTGCTTTTCTGATCAAGGTGACCATGTGGACATCTCCGTGGCCATCTACTGTCTACACACAAACTCACATACACACCTTATATATGTGGTTGTTAACTCCTTAATTTATATTTGTATAAAGAGGGCTGGTATGCATGTTGAGTTGTCCTAGAATTTGGAGGAAATGCGTTATTCTATTGAGTAACATTCCATGAAACAAATTACCTGGGGAAATTCACAAAGATTTATACATAGGCCTGTTCCACCTGTGGAAAGACGTGACCATATGGCTAGAATTTTACCAGAAACCCCATATGTCTTTATTTTGGTGTTCAGAAGATTTGACCACTATCCATATAAAAAAAGTCAAGTAACTTTGAAAGAGAAATATGATCTTTTGTTTATGTCCACCTTAGTTTGGGTTGTGAGTTGTGAATAACCAGATAATAAGGTTGGAGGGACTAGCTTTAGGTAGGCTGTCAAGAATTCAGAGCCAGTGCCTGACCTGGACAGCACCAGACTTGCTGGAGCCTCAAAGTGGTTTTGCCATGGACATCATGAATTTATACTTGCTTTCCAGTTTCAGTGTCAAGTGGAATAGAACAGTCCAGAAGACAGATGAAGCAATACCCTTTTGAGTGAATACTGTGTACTTTTATTCTAAGGCTATAGGGAACACTTAGCATGGTTCTGGTTCTGTCTTTGAGAGGGGGTTAAAATGCACTAGGAAAATATCTAGCTAACTGTATCAGTTAGATTCTTTAGTTCCAGTGAAAGGAAACTCACTTCAAATTGGCTGAGGCAAAAAGTAGAAAGTTGCTATCTCATATACTTGGAAAGTTCAAGTTTCAGGCTAACTTTGGGCAATACTGGATTTATATATTTACAGGTGGGAACAAATTTTATTTATTTTTAAAAGTTATTTTATTTTATTTTTAGATTAGAAAATGTAGTTCATTTAAAAAGTAAATTAGAGACAGAAAGAGAGAGAAAGAGGAGAGTCACTTCCCCAAGGTAGAGAAGGGGACCAAAGCCTTTATTTTATTTTAAAGATGTGGGGTAAATACTGGATTTAAGACTTAAAATAAGCCACTGGATCTCTGTATTTCTCTGTCTTTCAGCTGGCTCTGCTGTCTTCTTACCCTAGGCCCCCTGTGGATCATTCCTCCAGGGTTCAGGCCTGGTGGGATAAATCAACATTTCTTTCCTGTCTCCCAAGACAAAGCTACATGATGAACCCCAATAGGGCTGATTAGACTGGCTTGCCCAAAGGAGAACTGGAGGATGTTACCTGAAGCCCCATAAATGGATGTAGGTGACCAGAAGATGACAAATGACTACATATTCATAAGAATAATGAATAGGGTGAAGCTGTCATAGATGAATATTATGCAAATAATTCAGGTCCAATGTGATTTGAGAGTTCAGAGAGAGAGAGAGAGGTTGATATAGTTGGAGTCACAAAGACAGGTGCTAAAGGATAAAAATAAACTTGGTAAGTGCCTTGCAAGGCAATTTTGGGACATCTTCTGTGCCCAGACATCTTCTGGAAGGCTTAGTATGTGTGAAAGAACGCCAATGACAGGGCACTGTCCAACACACAGCTCGCTCCCTTCCAAGTGCAGTGAGAAATTTGCTGCATATGTAAATGCTGTAGGTGCAGTGCCATTTACCGAGCCCCAAGATGCCTAATGGACACATTTTTTTGGCTTCATGGTGATGGGGCAAGTTCCACTTCAGTTTTTGGTCTGCTGCTGCTTTAAGCCTTGCCTGATCAGATGATCTGCTATCGCACCAAGCACACTCCCAAAGCCTATCTTGAAACTGCAGGGCCCAGGATACATTCTTTTACTACGAGAGCAAGCTCTTCTGCAGGGTGGACAGGTCTCCCTCAGAGCGGGAGACTCCTAAGTGACCCAGCCCTGATTTGGGTGGCAGACAGTAAACCTTTTGTGCAATCCTGTTTCTGAAAGGCAGACCTCATATCCTCTGCTAATTGATTTTTGTTCTGCTTTTTAAAATTGGCCTGACACATGAGAAAACAGTGATAAAAGCATTTATTAATAAACAGTGCGTCTCTGATTGCATCATGGTGGTTCTTGTTTTATGGTTTGCCACTAGGAAAACATATGTGGTTTGTTATGTCAGACTTGGATATAAATTATCTCTGCCTTTTCTGTTGGAACACAGCAACAGCATGTCAATATTGACTTAGGATCCAGGGTTCCGTGGTAGGTTTATCTGGAGGCGATAAAATTTGGGTTCTCACAGAACTTTCTAATGCACTGAAATTGTGTTTCTGTACAGAGTTTAAAGGAAAGATCATCTGAAAACATAGGATATATATATATATTTCAGTGGGCTAGAAGGATTGATTAATTGGACTTCCTGAAAGAGTATAGGAATCTAAGCATGCATTCACTGGCAACTTCTGGAAGAGGTAGTTGATAATAAATTTCTCTTGTCCTCACATTTCACTACGAATACAGTGGAATCAAATCCATTGGTCTATTTCACTAATGGACTGCTTTTTGCTTTCTCTTCCTGAACATGCTGTGATTTTTTTTTTTAAAGCCTCAGAATAGTTCTCAAGAATATATGAATGCTTTTTTTTCAAGAAAGTTTTATTGCTTTTCAGTTTTAGGACATATTTTTGCTGTCATGTAATAAAACTATAGGATATTTTACATATGATTGATATGTCATCAGTCACATCTAAAAGCCCAAGACTAAATGCAAGTTAAAGTTTTAGAAATTAGTATTCTATTTCAAACCAGAAGGAATGCTCAAGCAAATAATTTATTCATTCCACAGATACTTACTGAGAATATTTATAGGTCAAACATTCCGCTAAAATATTACTTCTATTATTATTAAAGACATTTTTATGACTAAGTTTAAAGGTATTTATGCTGGAAAGTTAGCCAATTTTTGCTCTAGATGTGAAAATACTAAATATATCCATATATGCATATGAATATAGAAACATACATATGCATACACATAAACATAAATTTATGCATAGAAAAACATCAAGTCCATTATCACTTACTGGAAACCCTGCTGATTTTAATGAAGGTAGAGGAGCTTGGTTAGATAATTAACTTGTCATAAGAAAGGGAAAATGTTCAAAATGAATTTGTGAAATATTAATAGGTAAAGAAAACAAATAGATGATAAAGATAATTTTTATTTCTTAACAAATTAGGATTATCCTATAATGACATTTTGATTGCTGCTGATTTACATTTATACACACCCCAACTGACCTTCTTAAGGCTTCAGATCTTTTCATTTACTGAAATCAGCAGACAGAGTTTGTTCAGGGACATAGAGGATTTCTGAGACAGGAGTCCTGAATCGAGTCATACTCTGTCATCCGTGAGCTAATAACCTTAGCTCGTTAAAATCCCTCTCGTAAAGCGAGGATGGCTTTGGTTTTTTTGAGCCAGGGTATCACTGCTGCCTAGGCTGGAGTGTAGTGGTACTATTATGGTTCACCGCAGTCTCCAACTTCTGGGTTTAAGCAATACATCCACCTCAACTTCCTGAGTATCTGGGATTTCAAGTGTGCACCACCATGCCTTGGCTAATTATTTTTGTTTTTTGTAGAGATGAGGTCTCGTTATGTCGCCCAGGCTGGTCTCAAATCCTGGGCTCAAGCGATTCTCCCTGATTCTACTTCTCAAAGTGTTGGGATTATGAGCATGAGCTACTGCTCCTGGCAAGATGGCATGATTCTAATGATCCTTCTGAATTCTAGAGGTCTATAAGATACAAAACCAAAATGCCATTGAGCTTCAGAGGAAAGAGAGTCTAGCTTGAACTTCAGACAGACCTGGTTCAAATTTTACCACTTACTAACTCTGTTACCTTAGGCCTTTTGTTCTATCTTCTTAATTTTCAGTTTTATCCTTGCAAAACTGTAGTAGTAATGGTACTCACTGGGTTAGGGGTGGGGAGCAGATTAAATGAGATGGTGCAGGCAAGGTACTTAGCACAGTGTGAGTAGATGGGAGATGGTCAACTGATAGAAATCACCTGGAAGGATAGTGACATTAGTTTCTTCTCTCATTTCCAATTCAGGAAAGTTGAATAAATAAGGATAGCAGAAGCTCAGGTCAATGGGAAAGATGGTGACAGAAGACAAACTGAACTGGTGCCTTCTGTCTCAATGGATCTCAAAGCAGCCAGGATCACCCTGCGGGGGGGGCCTAGCTTGCTATTTATGGCTGTCAAGAATCTGAGTACCCTGAAGGGATATTGGCTCTCCTGTCTACACAACTTAAAAAGCACTTAGAGGAATGCAGTTCCATTAGACCAGGCATAATGGACGCACTCAGGGCATACTTTGTAAAATACACGGCTAATGTTATTCTGACGTGTTTACAGGCCAGGACACGGCTTCGCACAGGTCAGGACCTTCAGATGAATCTGCTGGCTCTTGGGAGCCAGGCTCCTTACCTCTCACACTCAGGACTCCATCCTTACTACTTGAACATGAAAAACTTTTAAAATGGCAGTAAATAAATTACTGTTCTGAAAGACTGTAGAATGACCTTGAAGGTACACATGTCAGACCAGCACAAGACAATTGCCTGGAGGTTAAGAAAAGCCATTATCCTACTTTGTAGCTGGTTAATTAAAGGCTATTTTTGTCATCTTCAATTCTGAGAAAATCAAGAGACTACAGTCACACTTTCACAAGAGAAATTCCTGTAATAACAGGGTGGAAGAGGCAAAATGATCACAAGCTTTCTCTGTTTTGAATAAGAGTTAGGCATTTGTCCTTCTCATGTCCTCCAGAATTTGCTTGATGCAGTGTAAATCAAGATTTGAAGACTTCCTGGAGCCCAAATTACTTGTAGATGATCCTACAGGAGGATCTTCCTGTCGTGGTTTATCTGATGCCTTTTTCTGTTTTGCAAGGTCACCGATGTTACTGATGATAGAACATGATAGGTCTTAATATCATGTGTTAAAAGCTGATGAAAATATTTTTTGGAACTTCTTCCTTTAAATTCCGGAGACGAATTCTTTCTTTCTTTTTTCTTTTTTTGGAGATATACCAGTATCTTCTAGTTTGGAGCAATTTTGAATCAATGCCTAATATTTTAAAGTTAGTAGACTTCTAAAATGTCACTTTTGGATGGACACTTTGGCATCCATTTGCAAGGTTGAAATAATATGATTACAATAAAATTTTATATAATTCAAAATTCCATGAAAGGAAAGAAGTCAACTCAAGTCCATGACTTCCAATGTTTAGAGAGCATCTCTAACTTCAGGAAGCCTGAGTGCCACTAACTTTACCACGTTTACCTCTTAATTCCTTCCTAAAGACCCTGGATCTCCTTAGCAAATAAGAGGGGTGGTAGGTTTTTCTTATGCTTTCCTGTTCTCTTTATTGACAGAAAATCAGGATTATGCTCTTTGAAGTAAACAAACTATTTAATTTTTAGCAAAATGATACAGCTAAGTTTACAAATCAGTTGTCAACATTGAGTCTGTAAGTGGTTAATATTTAGAAATCTGTATCACCAGTGCGAAAGTAATGAGTGGAAAGAACTCATGATCCTCAAGTCTAAGATTCTAGAAAAGGAATAAATCCTACCCATCACATTGTTGGTGTTTCCCACTGTTGCATGGCAAAGGAGAGGGATCAGGTTCATGAGGAGGCAGCAGGAAGGAGTCGGCCACTAAGAAAAGAACTAAGGACTTCTTTGGATCCCTGAACTGTAGCTCTGCCCACTGAGCCCTGCATCCTTATTATCCCAAGTTAGCCATTGGATCTGGCCAATGGATCATGGAATTATTTTCCAGCAACCCTGGAAATAACCTTCCCCATGTTAGAAGGAAATGGCACAGATAATGCTTTTGTGATGATCCAACAAGTTTGTGGCAGGACCAATACAGGGCCACAGGACTACACACTTGCACACTTCAGGATCTCTGTGCATGCTGCTTTCTCCGTTAAACTCTTGTCTGTCTTTTCAGCACTGACTCCCATGACATTTTTTCCGCCTGAGTTCGTGTATTAGGAACCGTGTACTAGGAAGGTTTGATCACCGCTTTCTTTTTTTCCTATTGCACACAGTACTTATCTCTATTGCACATCCTGCCATATTGTCTCACAGTAGTTCAGGCTGCTTTCTCTCCATCTAGACATTGAACCCTGAAGGACCAGAATCAAATTGTGTTCACTGATGTATTCCCAGGGCCTTAGAAAGAGCTGACAAGTTGTAAGAGTCAAATGAAAAAGTCACTGAATGGTGGATGAAGAACCTGAGATCGTCAAGTCTCTGCTCCCTCCTCTCCCACCTTCTCATCACCTCTCACCCCATTCCGGTTCCGTGCTTGGCCCCCAGGTTCCCCATGTCAGGATCCTGTAGTACTGTGATACTCTCCGAGAGGTCATGCAGGAGATTGTGTTTCCCATTTGGAACGCACCGTCAATGCTAACTAAATCACACTATCCCGTGTCAGGTTGCCCTCTGTGGCACCAGATCAATGTCCTGGGTAGAGCCAGGATCCTCGTGAATAAAAATCATTAATCCGGATGTTAACATTTGTCAGTCCTGGGATTTAGCAGTGACTGAATGGCAGACAGAATACTGCTTCTACTTGTGGCTTCAGAGAGGTCCTCTGCTTTTAATAATGAACAGATTGTGTTTGTTTCCTTTCATGATCTCTGAGCGTTTCTCCAATATTCACAGCATGGAGGCAGTGCCTAGTTGGTCACATTTCATGAAACTCACAAATTGCTTCTAAAAGTATACCTGTTCTGTAGCTAAAAATAATTAGAGATCTGGACTGGATCCTGAGAATTGACCACTACGGTTCTTTTCTATCTTGGATTTCTCAGTGCCGGCTTGAGGCTAGGGACAGTTCAATGGGGTTGGACTTTTTTGTCTGTTGGAGAAATAACTCATGGTCCTTTTGGTAGCTAATGAATGAATAAAGATCACAAGACTAGAATAGGTAAGCCAAGAGATACTTTGTGGTTGTGGTTGTTGTTGTTGTTTAGGCTCATGCTGTTCCCTTTCTTAGATGCGCTATCTTTTTTTACTTTGCTCCTTCCCAGCTGCTAGGCTCTCCCTTGCCTCAACTTTTTCTGGGCATGGCCAATCTTCTGCATTTTTGAAATTCAAATGTCTCCTCTTCTGATTTTTATAACTAGAACAAATGGCTCCTCTCTCCCTGCTTATGGCTCAGCTTCTATCAGGCTGGATATAGCTGGTTGTCTGCTTGTCTATCTCCCCCTGTTGTGCGAACTTCTGAGGGAGGCTTCCTCTGTTACTCATCTCTTCCCAAGTTGCAACACAGGAGCTGAAAAATAGTAGCTAGTACTTCTTAAGAACTTTCTATATGCCAAGCACAATGGTAAGGAGTTTACCTGCATTAAGTCATTTAATGCTTACAGCTAGGCTTGTAGTTAGGGACTATTGTTCTTATTTTCCAGTGCTGAGAACGAATTTGCCCAAAGTCGTTAGACCTTGTGAGAGGTGGGGCCAGGATTTGAAACCAGTTGGTGTGATGCTTTTCCATAAGGGATGCTTAAAATCTGTCTTGACTGACATAGGAAAAGGAGGAGCACAAACTGACAGAAAGGGACAAATCCACTAAATCCACTTACAGAAGCTCGAGGGTAAACTGTGACAATTCTCCCTCCACAGTTCCTAGACATCTTACAGAAAGTATGGAAGATTGAGATTTGTGCAGTCCCTGGAGTCCCGACCTTAGAGCTTTCAGTGCAGACGTCTGCTTCTCTCCCACTCCTGTTCCCGTGTCCTAACTTGCGTTTTCACATGTAGGTGCTCTCCCCAATCAGCCTGCTTACCTCTTCCATTCCAAACACCCTGCATTTTCCATAAATCTTAGCAGAATGTCTTGTACATAAAAAGACATTCACAAAAGGAATGGTTGCTTTTATTGATGAACTTCACACATTTTTATTGAAGAACAGCACTCATTTAAAAAACACAGATCCTCTGTGTACAGCTCAGGACATTTTTCAAAGGACAACACACTCATTTAACCACCACCCGAATCAAGTATGAAGCATTGCCAATACCCAAGAAATCTCCTTTATGTTGTTCTCCCAAATCACCACCCCAAACAGTCACTATTCTGTCTTTCATCACCATAGATTTGTTTTGTCTTTATTTACACTTTGTACAGATAGAGCCATAAGATATGTGCTTTTGTGTGGGGCCTCTGTCATTCAGCATTATATTTGTGACATTCATCCATAGATATCTTGGTGGGTTAGTCTTCTGGTTATGTAATAACATTCCATTGTATCAATGTACCACCATTTTTTATCCATTGTCTTGTCGATAAACAAATGGGTTATTTCCAGTTTTTGACTACTGCAAATAACGCTGTTACAAGCATCTCTATGTAAGGGTTTTGTGGGGGATACACATATGCATGCACGTCTATTATGTATACAGTTAGGAGTGAAATTGCTGGTTCATTGGGCATGAATCTATTCAGCTTCATTAGCTATTTCTAATGGTTTTTTTAAGTAGTTGTATAAATTTAGACTCCTACAGCAGTATGTGAGAATTCCTGCTGCTTCATATCTTTGCCAACATTTTACATACTGGTTTTTGTTCCATTATAGCAATTCTGATGGATATTTAGTGATGTTTCATTGTGATTTTAATTTGCATTCCACAACTGCTTTTTGTATAGTGACCAGCATATTTTGCACAGTATAGTATTTGTACAGCATATTTTGTATAGTGATCTAATAGACTGCATTCATTTATTAATTCTAATAGTTTATAGAGTCTTTTGTTTTTTTATGTTATCTGAAAGTAACAGTAGTTTTATTTCTTCCTTTTAATAGTATATGCCTTTATTTATTTTTCTTTCTGTACAATCTTAAATGGAAGTGGTGATAGCTGATATCCTCGTTTCCTTCTTTATAAGAAAGAAAAGCTTTCAATATTTCACCATAAAATATAACATATGTTGTGTGTATTTTGTAGACAATTTGTTAAGATAAAGACTGTTTCATTTCATCTGTAGTGTCCAGTAGTTTGTTTTAAGTCATGAATAGGTAATAAATGCTTCCAAATGTGCTATGCCTACAAATTTTCTCCTTTTTTTTCCTTTCTGTTAATATGGGAATTTCATTGAATAATTTTTGAATGTTAACAATTTTTGCATTCCTGAAATGATATACTGTTCTTTATATGCAGAGCTGGACTTACTATTACTTTGTTAAGAATTTTTACATCTGTGTTCACAGGAAAGATTGGTCAAAAATTTCCTTTATTTTAATACTTTCATCTGGTTTTGGTATCAACTTTATGCTGACTTCTGTTTCAATTTTATTTTACCTTCTCCCCTTTTTATTAATTTGTTAGCTACACATTCTTTTACTATTATTTAGTGGTTATCCTGAGACATTATGACATGCTCTTTGGCTTATTAACATGCTAACTTGTCTCCAGTAATGCTGAACCTTCAAATACTTTAACTTCACATTTCCCATTATTATTATTGCCATACTGCTAGTTTTACATTTATCTTATATCAACAGACATTATTAGTATTGATTTTACTGTCAATGCTTATTTTCATTTTACCAAATTTTTACCTTTTATAATTTTCCTTATTCTTTCCTGTATTATTTCCTTGTTTTCACCTTGGACCATTTTCCCTTCTGCTTGAAAACTTTCTTTTAATATATCTTTTAATGTAGGCCTGCTGTTGATGAATACTCTCAATTTTTGTTTGAAAAATATTTATTTCATATTTCATCTCCTTTTTTTAGATGGGAAAACATAGTATATTTAGAAAGTAAATTGGAAACAGAGAGCAAGCAGATTCACCTCCCCTCATCTTCATTTTTGAAGAATATTTTCCCTCTGTAAGAAAGTCTAGATTGTAAGTTATTTTATGTTAGTGCTTTAAAGATGACATTCTATTTTTTTCTGGCTTCTATTTTTTTCTAATGAAAATTCAATTATTAGTCTATTATTACTCCTTTGATGGTAACGTGAGTTTTTCCTCTCTGACTTTTTCAATTTTTTTTAACCTTTGCTTTGCATTGGTTTTACTATGATGTCTCTAATTTTGATTTAGCCAGATTAGTCATGCACTTCTTGAAACTATATTTGATATATTTCAGAAGTCTGGGAACATTCTCAGCACTTGTTGATTCAAGAATTTTTTTTTTTTCTGTCCAATCTAGCGCTCATCCCCTTCCAGGTTTCTATTATGATGTGTTGGACTGTTTCACAGTGTACCATATTCCCCTAATGTTCTTTTGTGTATTTTTCCAGTTATTTTGCTCTTTGTAATTCAGCCTGGACATTTTATACCCACCTGTTTTCCGACTCACCAATTCCTCTTTTGTTGTGTTCAATCTGCTACAAAACCTATCTATTGAATTCTTAACTTCAATTATTATAATTTTTAGTTCTGGATGCTTTTTCTATTTGATATTACAGGCCTCTGGGGAAATTCTCACCTTGTCCTTTTTTTTTTTTTAAAAGTATTATTTTAAAATAGTTATTTAAAAATCTATTTTGAATAAGTCAAATAACTGGTCATTTGTGGATTTGTTTCTTTTGTCTTTTTATTCTTTTGTCTCTTTTGTGGCATGTTTGATGGTTTTTAATTGAATGCCAGACATTGTGTATGAAAACCATGGAGACTCAGGACAACGTCAGCTTCTTCTGGAAAGGGTTCACTGCCTTCTCTGATATATAGGTTGAATGGGGGCAGATTACCTGAATTTCATCAGGCACAGAGTTGACTCAAGGTTCGGGTACAAGTTTAGTAAGGCTCCATCTACCCCTTGTTCCTCCTTGCTCCTAACGCACAATTTACTAGCAATCTACATTAAAAGACTGGGATGCTCACCAGGACCTTTTTATTTTGGTTGCTTCTAAACTGAAATTTTTGTTTTATCAGCATGTCAGATTGTTGAAAACTTGGATATATTTTCAGCAAAAGTTTCTGTAGAACTTTTCAGCCTTTTCCTCTACACGGCTTGTTGACTTGCTTCTGTGCTACCTGTGCTCCAGGTTCTTGACTACTCTCCTACTGTCTGCCAGGCAACTCTGCTATGGTTTGAATATTTGTGTCCTCTCCAAAATTTATGTTGAAACTTACTTTCTAGTACAATAGTATTAAGAGGTGAGACCTTCAGGAGGTGATAATGACATAAAGGCTCTGCCTATATGAATGAGATTAGTTTCTTATAAAAGGGACTGAGGGAGTGGGATTGTCCTCTTCTACTCTTCTGCCATGTCCGAACTCCTAGTTAGCGCCATCCATGAGGAATGGGCTTTCACCAGACCCGAATCTGCCAGCACCTTGATCTTGGACTTCCCAGCCCTCAGTATTGTGGGAAATTAATTTCTGTTGTTTATAAATTACCTAGTCTCAGGTATTTTGGACCACGAACAGCTCCACATCCATTTGTTTTTTCCATCTATTCCTGTGAGGTCCTCAAGAGTTCTAGTGACTTCTTTGTCTCTTAGCCATAGGTCTCTGCCCCGTTTTTCAGATTTTATCTCACAATAAAGGCAAGACTCAGCAACTGTCCTGATAGGAAAGGCAACACGTGGGTCAGCTCACCTTCCTACAGTTCTCTTTTCTCTACGCTTTTGCACCCTCAAGTCCTGGTTACCTTGGCAGCTCTCCAATACCTTCGAGTAAATGTTTTAGTATTTTATCTAATTTCCTAGTTTGTTTGGAAACTACACTATTATCATCTAAAGCTGATGTCAGTAGATTTATTTTTTAAAAAATCTGATAACTAGCATATTGATTATACTTTAACTTTAGACATTAAAATTTTTTATTTTTTGGTAAAGAAAGTTGCTAAGGTAATTGAAAAGGAAGGTGGAAAAATGGCCTTCTAAAGTAGATTTATGATGAGTTTACTATATCTCATCCTAAAACAAATTAGGGAACAGAGTGTTGGGCGGGCAGACGATGTTCTAATTGTATATTTTAACCATGAAATCTATAACTACTATTAAAATATACATTTTTAGAGTGAAATAGGTAGGGGTGGAGCAAGGAGCAAATTAAAATATGTTTAGCATATGCTTACACATTCAGAGGTAGACCCAAGGGAAATAAAAAGCAAATGTTCTGATCTAAGCCATGAACCTTGAGATATATTCAATATTTGTAAGTTGCCAAAAGTGATGATTTTCCTAATTTTGCCTATGGGCATATTCCATGGTGTTACATCTCTTCTCGCATGCTGCATAATCTGCATTAAATGATGTCTCTTCTTGGAGATGTTATTATTGTAAAATATATGGGCTAAGAAAGTTAGATTATTTCCAGTTTGAGACTCAAGATGGCCCATTGAAAGAATGCATTCTGTTGTTCCTATTTTCTGTTTCAGGTAAGTACTGACCATGTTTTTGTACTGTGCAAGGGAATGAGGAACTAAAAAGACGCACAACATCATTTTTCTTTCTTTTAGTAAAATGTTAAAAAGTATTGTCTCTTCTGAAGACTTGGCATCAAATTTTGTGTAATAGGCCATGGGACAGGCATCAGGAAATAACAATGAATTTTCAGATGCTCACTGAAATTCCCATGAACTGAAAGTGGTAAAATGATCTTGCTTTTTCGAGACAAGGTTTGAAAACCAGCAGTCAAACTCAGCAGGAGTAAAACCTCAGCTTCAGAACTGAACATGGAGAAAAAATAGCATCAGATCACCGTGCCCAGATTGCCTGGGGCATTTCTGGTGAGGTTAGGTAGTAGGGATTGTGTTTGGGGAGGTGAGGCTTCTGGAAATGGGACCTCTGGAGAAGCTGTGACATTCTTTTTGATGTCGTTACAGGTAATGATGAAGGCAGCATGTAGGTGTCCTTTGATTCATTTCTGAACTTTGGATAGTAAGCACTAGAAAGTGCTCCAGGCATTTAGAAAAACAGAAGGCCCTACAAGATGGAGAAGTCTTCTCACTTAAAAAAAAAAAAAAGAAGAGAAATCTCTTGGAGATCTTTGCTGTCATGTAAATATTCTCTGTTCTGTATCTCCGCCCCTGGTCTGCCAGTCTTCCCATCTCTAATGCTTCTTTCCTAATTCCACTTCTTTTACTATTTAAATTCTACTAACTTCCGAACCCAATTCAAATCCTACCTTCTCCACAAAGCCATGTTAGACACAGACTTGAGACTCAGAAAAAAAATGGGGCCCAAAGTGTGACTCTGAGAGTAATTTTCACACGGTGCTCGTGGCTGATGCAGAGGTGGTTTCATCTCTAAAGAAAGGAGGCGGGGGGGGAGGGGGGGGAGAGAGAGAGAGAGAAAGCTTGTACTTTGCACATTTGGGTACCAGGAACCAGGACCCAGAGAAGTGGCCATTTGTTTGGTCACTGCAGGGTCACTCAAGTTTTCAAGTTATCTTTCTTCTATATTTATGACAAAACTGGGAAAGGAAAACAATACTTTGAAAATTAAAAGAGGAACAGTTGCTCTGCTATGTGCAATTATAAAGTTAACATCATCATTATTATACTTATATAGAATATTCTACATAATTTTCTCCTACCTTCAGGATTTCTTTGGTTTAGTACAGAGACTGCTTCCAAGAGGATTTTGGATACACATTTCTTTGCTTGCTTCTCTGTGTCTCTTTCTCATCAGTTGCCTCCAAAAGCCTTGCACATGGGAGATTGCATTCTTGAACTGTTTTCCTTCCATTCAAATTGTCATCCTCTCTCATATTGAAAACAAACCCAATCCTTGCTGCTTGAATGACATTGTGTTTGAAGACTGTCAAGCTCAATTAAAGCTGAATATTTTTCCAGGTGGTGTATTAAGGACCAATGTAATAGCCTGCATTTGGGGACAGAGCCCAACCATTTAAGAGACTCCCCCAGCAGGGAGGTAAAGTTCCTACTCAGAGGTGACATATTGAGATATGCCTTCTCCAACTGATTCAGAGAAAACAACGCCCTCTCCTTCCATTAGGATCGAACATACTCCAGTTAGCTTTCTGAAGGAAGAGAAAGAAAACATAGATCAATAACATTTATGATTTCTTGAAAAGACGTTTCCTTGCTGCCTCATTACTCCATTAAGTGCAGGCTTTTTCCTATTAATAGTGTTCTATTGGTTGCAATGGGGACATTAACCAGGGTGCATTATATCAAGAGGGCCATGAAGATTGTCTTTGCTACTGTCCAGCTGAAAATGTTCATAAATTTCATATTAACTCGGGTGCAGGGGTGACTTGCTAATAATAATAATTTTGTGATAGCATTATTTTATGACAAAATGGTACAACAATAATAACAATAACAACACATGTACTTTATCGACTGCTTTCCATGTCCCGGAAACTGCTAAGTGCTTTGCAAATATGACACTACTGACTCTTCAGAGTAATATCGTGAAGGTGGCAGTCTCGGGTCATTTTCAAATGAGGAATTTGAAGCGCAGGCAGGTTTAGTAACTTCCTCAAGGCCACATGGAAGATTGAATTTTGAATCTTGATCTTAACTCTATAGCTCAATCTGTATTAACCAGATTACTCTGCTTTTAGTATAGTCAATGGTTATGCATCTGCAACATATAATATTAATTGTTCTACATGCATTTACCATTTAGAAATATGTAACACTTTGGTTTTTGAAAAGTCCCAAACATGATTCACTTCATATGTATGCATAAGTGTTTTTATTAAGCAATTCTAACTCAGATCTTTATGTCAGATAAAATTACTCAAAACATTTTGTTTCAAAAAACTTTTTGTGCGCTTCTTTATAACAGCAACACCAAATGTCCTCCACTGATAAATTAAGTTATTAATAATGTCGCCTCTAGCTTTTTATCTACTTTAGAACATCATAAAAACCAGTGCTGATACCGTCAGTAATACATATTCATCTGCGCCGGTTAATAGGTTTGAAAAATTAGCTGCAGATGGCTTCATGTTTATGGATGCCCAGGCACATTTTGTAATAGTTAATGAGAATCAATTTTCCGCACTTGAATATGTGCCTGACAGGTAGATGAGATGCAGAACAGGTATGAAAATCTATGCCTCCAGTCTCATGTGATATCTTATCTCCGTTCCATTATCAATCACTTAATAAGCAGTATCACTCAGTAACTCTGGGATAAGCACAGCAAAGAGGTTTGCTTGAAGGCCAAGCGTGGACACAACTCCTGCCTTCAAGGAGAGTTTCAGGAGAGTTGGACAGATAAGATGAAGTTTGAAACAAGTGAATAATGGATCATATGGGGAAGATGATCTGTGTTGTAAGAATCTGAAACTTGAAGAGATCATAGGAGGCTGGGAGGTCAGGAAAAGTGTTATGGGCTCAGAAAGTGGGCAGAATTTAGAGATGGAGTGGAAGAGAGAAGGTATTTCAGGTGCTCATGAGAAGGGATAGAGGTAGGGGTCTGAGGATGAACAAAGTGACTGGTGGGACAGGAAGAAGATTTTTTGACCCAGCTGCTGCAAACCCAGTTAGGGCTTGATGGGGGATCAATTTATCTGGATAATATGGGACCATACTATGGAAATTGTATAACAGGTCTGCCCAATATAAAGTAGGATGACTAGAGTTAAATCAAGAATGCTCCCTGCCCTCAAGTTGATCTTGTAGAAGGTGGAATGGGAAGGATGGGGAAACATCATAAAAGCAAATACATAAAAAGAAATGCCATCTGGTACTGTGAGTGAGGAATTCTGATGGACTCAAGTTAGACTTCCTAACAAAGTTTCCATAATACCTTTCACTGATGTTATTTACACATATATTATTAAAAGCAGTATAAAAAGGTTGCAAGATTTTAAAAAGAGAAGTCTGTATTTTCACTGCTTTAATGTAAGAGAGAAAAACTACTTTTTTTTGTATTCTTTCCCAATCTGGCTTCCCATAATTGTAATGAGAGGGTAGTAGTATTTTTTGTTCTATTCTTTTTATATAAAAATACGGAGTTTTCCATATAATGTTTATAATTATTATTTTTAATGAACACAGTGTTCCACTGAGTCACTTTAAAAGTTTGCTGACCCAGAGTATTGTTGGACACTTACGTTATTTCTTACTTTTTTGTTGTTATAGATGATTCTCCAAATGACATCGGTATGCATGTAACTTTTTGGTTGGCTTCTACTGAGTTGCTGAGCACTTATTTCTGGGAGTGTGATTACTGGTTCACAGAACAGGAGCACATTGCAGCACTTTCTATACGGTATCAGGCTGCTCTTCAAAGGCCTTTACTGATTGAAGATGCCACCAGCAGGAAATGAGGGTGTCGTTGTCACCTCCAATTTGGAGCAGGAAAATAAACACTGTTACTGATGGTAAAATCCCATTTCCTTCCTTGGAATTTCTGTGCAACTATACATTTTTGTTTCTTTTATATTTTCTTTAGAAAGAATAAGAGAGAGAGGAAGCTGGAGTGGATCAGAGAGAAAAGCGATTGATAGGTGAGGGGATAAGGAAAAGAAGAAAGAAGAACGAGAGGAGAAAGCAATGAGCTACTGTGATGGAGAGATGAGAAAAATGAGAACATGACGTCACCATACAATTGTGGTTACAGAAGGAAGGTGTCTGTGGAATCCTTTAGTGTTTGGACACCATCAGTCTAATCTCTCCCCAGGGCTTGAGGGCTTCTGGGAGGCTCAGTTTTGAAAATTCCCATTGCATTGCCATAGCTCTGTCTACCACATGAGGTTCTGTGTTTCTCTTAAAGACTCCTTCCACAAGGACCTCTGATCGATCTTCTAGGCCTCAATCTGCAGGTGGTGCTAACGGCCGTGCTCTTGAGCCAGCGGGTCACAGTGGCAGGAATTCTTACACAGCTGGCTATATATCCCAGGGCTTCCTTCCTAATCTCCTGCTCTGGCTTTTGGCCTCTCCTTGGGCAGGCGTTTGAGAGAGACTTGACTGTTGAGATTGGTCTCTGGGTTTGCCTTCTTTTTATCTTAGATCCCCAAGGATTACAGCTGTGGGGAGAAAGTGCGCAAATATGGTTTTGATTTTTTTTTTGAATAAAGTTTCAAAGACTTTATTCATGTAGGACTGCAAGTAGGACTTCATCTACATTGGCTGGAAAGATTTAGAAATAGAATGTGTTGAGGTGGCAAGCCCTCTCTTAATATTTCACACATTTTCTCGCTGCATCATATTTTTGTCAATGTTTTATTAGCAAAAGTATAAGCCTCAAGATGTTTTAACGTAATTTTAACCATCACAGAACGTTTGAAGAGCAGAAGATATACGGGCTACAAGAAATACGTTTTTTTTTCTTCTTGAGCTGTTGCCTCCCCTCTGGAGTTCTTTTTCCTCAGGCATCACATGGCTTGTTCTCTCACTTCTTTTGGACTTTCACTGAAATACCGTTTCCTCAGAGATGCCTTGCCCTACCACCCAAGTTAAAAGTTTCTTCTTCCTCACACTCCACTCTTTTACCTACGTTTATTTTTTTAAAGAGTGATTTCCTGATACTGTCACTATTTGCTTATTTTATTCTCATTTCTCTCATCAAAAGAAAAGCTCTGAGAGGACAAGGACTTAGGATGTCACTCACCACTGTAACTCCAACTCCTCAAACAGTACCTGACATGTGGTGGGGAGTCAAGATATATTTGTGGAATGAATGAATAAATAAGTGAGGCAAAACTATTGGATCTTTTTACTTTTGACCTTTTTGTTTCATGCTATAAGTTGTGGAGGATTTGTTACACAGCAGTGGATAACGGACACACCTCAGCTCAAGGAGGAGGATGACAGGGGGTCCAACGTGTAGCTGACTTTGGGGCTCATTTCCCAAGCAGTCATCCAGAGGGGAAACGGGCACTGTGGGTGTCTCTACTGAAATAGTCAGATAACCAAAGAGCTGGAGCGACTAGCTTCCAGATCCTGCTACGGGGTGCCTCGCCTGGGAGCACATCTAAGTTCTGGCTCCAGTTGGGAGACAAAAGCAACCAGGACTGGCTCTTTGGATCCTGCCTTCATCTTGGATGTCACAGAGATAGGGAAGGGCAAGCTCATGGAGGATTAGACCCCTTGGTAATTCGGGCAGGTGTTAGCAAGCCAGGGGTGTTGTCTGCATTCCGAATTACAACATGGAAGACGCCAGTTATATGGACAGAATGATTATATTGGACTGTTGGTCTTGGCCCCTTTTCATTTTAGGGTTAACTCCATATGCATCCTTCTGAGAGAGCTCTAAATTTCAGGTCACAAGTGGCAGGATGTCCGTGTTATCAGAGTGGCAGATGCAGTGGAGAAAAAAATGAGAAAGATGTGTAAGCCCAGCACTTGATGGCCATTGAGGAGGAAGTCATAAGAGGAACAGCAGAATAAGGAGCCCCTAAACTGCAAACTCAACTTACACCCCTTCTTTCCCACACCCCCAGCTCCACTCTCTGCACTAACCTCATTTCTGTTAACAACCTGGGTCAAGAATTTCAGGGCTTTTTTTTTTTTTTCCAGGAGTAGAATTTCTCATGGGTAAATGCTGGCATTAGGACTCGAGTTTCCTTTAGAGATAAAGGCCCAGAACTAAAAACAGTACTCTGGCTTTCTGGAAATTCTGCATTTGTTGCATGCCCTTGACGGCAATTTCAGAAAGTTGATGTGTCAGTCAGTGCCCCCTCTTGCTCTATAGAATGCAGGTAACTTTGGTGACTGGCTGATATCTGGAAAATAAAAAAGACTGTCCCAGGTTTCTGAAGACCACAACCACAGTAGTCTTTGTGAATCCATCTGGCCCATGCTGGCTCACAGCCTTGTTTATTGTCTTTCGGTCCTAATGCAGAAGGCTCAGTGGGTTTTGCTCAAAGCACTTTGCTGTGTGTGCAGTTAGAGCATTCTTAATTGACTCAACAGATGACAGAGTCCATTCTCTGTGGCTTCCTTCTCTTTCTCGAAGCTTTGTTCACATCTGATTTACTCTGTGGTTTGCATTTCAGACAAATGTTTTGAAAATGTCATGGGAAGAATTGCGTTTTCTGATATTTAAAATTTAGACTGTAGTTTCTTTCAAACCACTAATATTTTCTCTGTTGGGTAAGTCATTGTGTATTTGCTTCTATACATTTGCTTTGTTTTTTAGTCAGAAATTTCAGACTTAATTTGGTAGGTTTTGTTTGACTCTGAGTAGCAAGAAGGTGAGGAAAAAGGAATATAACAGGTGCAAGTGTCCTGAGTTAGGGTGCAAGTGTCTCCAAGCCTGAGTTAGGGTGCAAGTGTCTCCAAGCCTAATCTTTCCCTGAATTCATCACCTGAACACCCACCTCCAGAAGAAAGAACAAAAATAATGGTCCCCTTATACTCATACTTTATCCTTATCATTTGATTGGAGAGCTATGAATGTCTGGAGGGAAGATGACTCATGTTCCTTGGTCCTATACTGCTGTGCTAACCATTAAGTAAAGCCACAGCTGCTCAGATGACAGAGCCTCAGTGAGCTGGATCTAAGTGCAGGGAGTCCTTTACTTCTCGAGTAGTTCTGGTGTTCAGGTGACCTCACCCTCACGGTAACCAGTCTTCAGTGATCATCTCCCCTCTGCCCAGCATCGCTCTTGTAGAAGGATTCCTACCAGAAATCTTCGGCTTAAAGATCTTCCAAACCTTTATTCATGGCTGATGTGAGGCTGTGGAGAACCAGACTGCAGAGCCAGGGCCTCCACGGAACTTAAGATCTTGGAAGGACATACGATGTCTGAGCAACGTCACATGGGAAAGTCCATGTCCAGAGGAAGCCCAGAAGTTTCTCAATAACAGGATAGCAGGGTAGTCTTTCTAGGGGTGGTCTTTATACTCCTCCGGTAGGTGAAACAGTGCTGAGGTGACCACATTTATTGTATGCTGGTGTCTGTGACCAAAACTCACCGAGCCATTGCCTCTGTCAGTTCTCATATACAGACACTTCCCAAGGAGCAAGTGGGCATGAGGAGTATTGGGTAAAGGACAGTCCCAGCATCCAGCCCTTGGGGCCAGCTCCATATCACCGTCTACCCACAGCCAGCACTGTCCCTTGCGCAAGGTCATTAGGCCATAATCTCTGCACCAATGCTTCTGTCTCAATCCGGGTTTCCCCAGAGACAAATTGTGGGATGAGAACATGGGTGTAAGTAGTTTATTAGAAAAGGTATTCTAGGAAGCATAGCCAGGAAGTGATTACCGAGAGGAAAAATGAAAAGATGTATTAATGAACCCATGAGGGCAACTGGGACTCAACCTCCGAGAGACTGTAGATCCACCTGACTGCTGTACTGAGGGAGAAGGAAGCCAACATATTTATCCACCCCTAGCATCCCTTGTCTCTTAAAGGTGGCACTAACTCCCTGACTCCTGACCCGTCCTGCCAGCCCTGCCTGTGGCAGAGTACCCACTTACAAACAGAGGACACTCTCAAGCAGGGAGACACGGGAAGCCATTGGTGAGTGAGGGAAACATTTGCAGGTGGATTCAGAAGGGCTGAGGTGACTGGTGGGATATGAAGAGTGTTCACTACACCTTGTCAGGAAAACCACACCAGTGTCTCCAGAAATAAGCACTGTCCCTGCCTACTCTTGTGCAGTGGCAGGCAATTTTTCTTTTCTTTTTTTTTTTTT
>NW_007246467.1:480619-541648 GCF_000164805.1 Carlito syrichta
GACCTGCTGGGCTCTGGCGATCCTTCCGCCTCAGCCTTCCGAGTAGTTGGAATTACAGGCGCACACTACCACGCCCGGCTAATTTTTTGATTTATTGTAGAGATGAGGTCTCGCTGCCCAGGCGGGTCTCGAACCCGCGGGCTCAGGCAATCCACTCACCTCAGCTTCCCAAAGACGCGGGATTACAGGCTGAGCCACCGAGCCCAGCAGGCAATTTTTCTTATCAAAAGAAAGAAAACAACACACACACTCTCTCTCTCTCTCTCTCTCTCTCTCTCTCTCTCTCTCTCTCTCTCTCTCTCTCACACACACACGTGAATTTAATTCCCCTCCTCCCCCAGAGATACCTCCTACATTAAGGACAGGAATATGTGACATGGGGGTCAGAAAGTTGATCCGGAGAGTTGGCCTTGTCTTGAAGCATGAGTCAACCTCTTGCATTCCCTGGCATTCAGCCATGGACTGAGGCCTCAGGGAGTAGGGTGAGGGCAGCGGTGGCGTGTGCCTTTGGCGACTTCCTGAGAAGGGACCTCAGGGGGCTCAGAGTGGCTGGGAGGCAAGCCAAAGGACACAGGGTAGGAAATGACAACATCCGAGGCACTCCCCTTTCCCATCACTGTTCCAGTGCCTAAGAGCTACTTAAAATATTTCTTTGATGGGGGTTTTACACACTGAAGACACATTTAATGTCATGTGAGGAATATCTGAAAATAATTAAATATTGTTGTTGTTGTTTCCCGTCCTCTCCCTTTCTCTTGACATGATTTTGATTAAGCCAGACATGCAAGTCAGAGAGACAAAAATGTTCGGGTAGCTGTGTCAATGTCACTGGTTGGGAAGACAAATATGTTGATGTGACACATGGCATTTCCTCTACCCTAGTGTGTTGCAATGAAATCAAAAGACCTTTGTCTCATCTTCAGAGGGTTTCGTAACATGTTCCCAAGCGGGTGGTTGCTGCTTTCCATAGGATGTCATGTGAAAAATCTGAGTAACCTTTTCAGTATTCAGTAGTTGGGGATGTATGGGTAGATCCAGAAATTTGGATGGAATATAAAATCCATCCAAATGGATTTTGTTTATTTCCTTCTGTTTGGATTTGTAAAAAGCTGAAGGCAAACCTTCTATCCCAGAGAATAATTTACTAATGGCGGGGGAAGTTATTCTTGGATGCTGGTGATTGAAATGAAGGGTTTCAGAATGGAAGGAGTCAGTTGAATTTGTAATCGCCTGAGTCAGGAACAGAATTTACTACACGCTTCAGTTTGACCTTCAGGCCCGATACAAATGGAAATGGCAGAATTGATCTCCTCCTTAATTTATGACATTGCAAACAGGGACAACAAACCCTTGTTTCCCTGAATCTCAGAGAAAACTTGCCTGGATTCTTCTCAGAGAAGCAGCGTTGAATTCTGAAGAAAATTATCTTCAGTGGTAGCATTAATGTTGGAACTCTTGCTTGTGTTTCTAAAGGTAATTTGCAGAAGGAAAAGAAAAGCAATTCTTGTTGCAAAAAGAAAATTCTAGAAGTTGTCTTACTCCTTGGATTTATCATGGTTTTGAGAGGGGTTATGTGCTTCAAAGTGATGGGCTCCTTCAGATTGTTTCAATTAGAAATGAAGCTGCTGTAAAAGATGCCTAAGTTAACTGTTGGCAGCCTATTAAGTTGACTGAGTGCACAGAAAACTTCCATTACTTACTAATGGCACAATCGCCGATAATACCTAAACTAAACACTTAGTAAATTTTGCGTTCGTTACTACTGGCATGAAGGGAGTGATCCGAGGAGAGGTTTATTTTTTGAGTGTACCAACATATTAAGAAGATGTTTATTTTGGAAGTCATGTAAGTGAAATGCTTGTAAAACTTTAATTTACTATACACATGAGAAGCCTCATTATTATTATTGGAGACAGGCACAAGGAGTATTTGCTAGGCACAGCTGCCATCGTAATGGATTTGTAGTCACTTGAGGCCTAGAACATGTCGCCAGAGAGGTGGTGCCGGCAGAGGCGTGCAACACATTGAACTTTGCTGTTCCTGGCTGAATTAGAGTCGGGGTGCACCCTATAACAGGAGCTGCCCCTGGTCAGACTCTATTCTACAAAGGAGACTTCTAGATGATCTGCGCATCCAGGCACCACTTTCTTTTTTTTATTTTTCTTTTTATTTTAAAGATGTGGTGTACAATCCAGGATTAGGTATACAAGTGGTCATCGTTCAGGTAAAGTTTGGGCCTCCCTTTGGTTCCCACTTTGTCTGGTTTAAGATTAGGTGCCCTTATTGATATTGTGTGTCCCGTCCCCTACCCCCCCCAACACCCCCACCTGGTAGTACCCTGCTACTGCCAATCCTTTCTTACAGCATTATGGTAAATGTTCAGAGTCTGCTTCTGAATGAGAACATGTAGTACTCTGGTCTTTGTTTTTGAGATAGATCACTGAGTATTATAGACTCTAAATCCATCCAAGTTGCTGCAAAGTTCATGTTTGACCTTCTTTATGGCTACATAATACTCCACTGCAGACACCACTTTCTTGATCACAAAGTTTGGTCAGCTCCATCTGATAAAAGTACATAGTATATAAATACAGCAAAAAACACGATTGATAATGGCCGAATATAGTAAAGTCAAATCATGCTTGCATTTAGCTAATATGAAATCAACCACTCCAATTAAGCAAAATGAGAAGATATTTATTTCTATTATATGCTCTAAAAATTACCCTAAGCAAATTACATTTTGGCCTTCACAGTCCCAGAGAAAGGAAGGACACAGTGAAAATGCAAAGAGAAACAATGTAAGTCACTTCTTGGTTTTTGAACTCCAAAGGGCTTGTGTCTTGGTGAATTCAAATCTGTTGAATGGATTTTCAAAGATCATTTAGGCCAGAGTTAATTTTTAGAGTCAGCCCTCTACATAAAATGCACATTGTAGGATTTTGTTTGTAGCAATAAGGATTTAAGCATAAATATACACACACCAGCCACACATTCTCATTTTATCTCGTTATACTTGCAGTCCAACCTCACAAATAAGCCTCAGGGAATGTATTTGTCTCCCTCTTACCAGGCAAAATGCGAGGCTCTAATGTTAACTACCAATCTCTCCTCATGGGACCTCGAGAGAAACCACCAGCTGGTCCTGGTCTAGTCTGATCCCTCTTCCTTTTTGTTTTTCTGGATGGTTCTGTGTTGATCTAAGCAATCTGCATCCCATAGTAAAATGATCATGATACTGGCTGCTTCCTCCTGCTTTAGTGAATGATAAGACATCTTGGTCATGAACGTGCAGTGACCCCATGTTCAGTCCTGAATCATAGGCTTCATCTTTCACAGTTCTTTAATGCTTGCTATTTTGGCTCCTGATTTGTCTGTTCTTAGATCCACAAAGTGCTTGAAGGGGGATACTTCTGAGATTCAAATATTCTCCGCAAATACCTCCTATAAATGCTGGTATAGTGAAGTCATACTATGCTCCCTGACTCTTGGTGGAAAGAGTGTAACTTTTGTGCTGAGTGATTGATACCTGAGAACAGAGAACCTCCACACTTTACTTAGGAGAAGTCTTCGCCTTTCTGGTAGTTTCCTATTTGTTCTGTCATCCCTTCAGGTTGTTCAATGGTGGTAAAAAGAAACCTGTGTGTATTGCTCTGGGGGTAGGAGGGTTCAGTTTAACTTTTCTGGTAGGCAGAATAATAGCCCTCCCCCCAAGATGTTCACATCCTAATCACTGGGACCTGTGAATATGTCACTTTAAATCACTTTACATGGCCAGTGGGTTGCAGATGGAATTAAGGTTGCAAGTCAACAGTAGGGAGACTATCCTGAATTTTCCTGACCTTACAGTAGGGAGACTGTCCTCCCTTGTAATCACAAGGGTCCTTAAAAGTGGAAGGGAGGCACAGGAGGAGTCAGAGTGATGCCACAGGAGGAGGACTTGACCCTCTGTTGATGGAGATGGAGGAGGAAAATTACCAGCCAAGGGATACTGGAAGTCTCTAGCAGCCAACAAAGGCAAGAAATAGATTCTCCCTCAAAGCCTTCAGAAAGGAACACAGCCGACTTCTGGATTTTAACCAGCAAGATCCATGTTAGACTTCTAACCTACAAACTGTAAGATAATAAATTCGCATTGTTTCAAACCATTACATTCGTGGTAATTTGTTACAGAAAACGAATACAATAGTTTTATTCCAAATTGTACATGGGGTTCTTGGCTTTGGGAAATTTGGACAATAATTTTGTCCTTGTTGTTACTTTATAATGGCTACCATTCATTGAGTCCTTATCACAGACACAGTCACTGCTCTTGGTGCCCCACAAAGAGCAATTTATTTAACCCGAACCTCAAGTCTATGATACGAGTACCATCAGCTTCCCTGTTTTACAGGAGAAAACCAAGACTCAAAGCAATTAAGTAACTCGCAGCTTATTCTCAGTGGAACTGTGTGATCTAACACAGGCGGATTGCAACTGCAGGTCAGGTCCTCCTGACTTCGTGCTATACTGCCCCCCTGCTTTGCCATAGGGGAAAGAAAGCCTATTTTTGTAGATGAGATAGCTGAAGCCTTGAATCACCTGACGAGCTGGTGGTAAAGCCAGAACAACTCCCTCTCTCCTCTCAGCATTTGGTCCCCTGAGTCGCACTTTTCAGTGAATCCCATCTTGCTGAGAAGCCTGAGTACTCCCCAAGCTGGATGGATGCAACTTTCCAGTTGCAAGGGTTGGTCTCAGGGAGTGGGGTGGGATAGGAGGAAGAGGGCCATGGGATGTCAGGACACAAGTTTCAGGCATACAGTGGTGAACAGACTTGTGGCCTCTTCATCTATGTCCTGCTTTAATAAGTCCAATGTCTTTATCCTGTGGAGCTAAAAATATGGCTTGACATGGTGAGAGTCTATTCAATTTGCTGAAACTCTCATGAATATGGAATAAAAGCAGTAAGATAACACTGAAGCTTAGCTTCTCCAACCATGGCTCCCCTACTTTTCTGGGCTACAGACCATTCACAGGCCATGAGAACCCCTTAATCCATCTGTTTCTACTCGGGCCTCTAATTAAAAAAAGAAAAGTCCAATCATGGAACTGAAATCAGCAATCAAAAATTGTGCTGCTCTTGATAAAATATGGAGAATATCAATCAAGACATTGAGGCCCAAGTTGGGGGGTGGAAGAGAGCTAATATTAGGAAATACCTACAAGCTTAATGCATACAAGCATCACTTGTGTATTCAAACATGATTCATAAAGCTGGTAAAGCTCTTTGAACACCAGTGAGGTGTTGTCTCAGCTTTAATTTAAGACTACAAAGTAAAAGTATTCAATTATGCCTGAAAAAATTGTACAACCATTGTCACAAAAGATAAAAATAAAGGATTCTTTCGGCCTCACACTTGCCCTCCCACTGCACTTAAAGTTCCTTGCCATATGACATCTGGACAGGAATGATTTGAGAAATGAGTATATAGGAGGACAAAAATATGTACTCCCCTGTCCCGGATCATCTGATGCTTACTTTTTAGCATGCTGAGCTGATTTTTTTTTTTTTTTTAACTTTTTGGTCATTGCAAGCTTTAGTATTGTCCAATCAAATTAAAATTCATCTCAATAATTTAGATGAAAGTAGGTACCTACAAGGGATACTGGTATAAGTTGCATTAAAAAAGAGAGAGAGAGAGAGACCATTAGAAGGCTCCTCTGGCAGCTTAATATAGAAACACAAGCATGCACCATAATAGTATTATTAATAATATATTGTTTTATGTGTCTTTTATCCCAAAGGGTTTCAAAGAGCTTTACCAGCTTTATGAATCATGTTTGTATACACAAGTGATGCTTGTATGCATTAAGCTTGTAGGTATTTCCTAATATTAGCTCTCTTCCACCCCCCAACTTGGGCCTCAATGTCTTGATTGATATTCTCCATATTTTATTTGTTACACATTTTTATTTGTTATACATTTTAATTTAAGTACTGTGAGAACCCCCCCAAAAGTTTTTTTGTCTGTCTACTCCCATCAACAAAAATGGGTGGAACCTGCACCTTCACTACATGCATGCATGTGTGTGTGTGTGTGTGTGTGTGTGTGTGTATGTTTTATATAAATCATTCTTTCATACTGTGATCCTAATGTATTGTGTATGTTATAAAACACACCTAGAAATATAGCTCATTAGTAGTGGGAATCTACCGGGGTGGTGGGTACACCTCATCAATAAGGGTACCTGCATAATGAACATTTGTAAACCTAACCCTGAATTGTACCCCATATCTTTAAAATAAAAAAAATTAAAAAAAAAGAAATATTGTGTTTGCATGTTTTGTACTATATTTAATCCAATATTTTATGGGAGAACTTCTTAAAGACAGTTTAAATTAGTCTACTCCAGCTGTCATAACAAAATATCATAGAGTCGGGGAAGTTAAACAACAGAAATTTACTTTTCATAGTTCAGATGGCTGGATATCTAAGATCAGAGTGCCAGAATGGTTGGTTCTGGTGAGGGTTCTCTTCCTGGCTTGGAGACAACCACCTCCTTACTGCACACTCGCATCTTCGGTTTAACTCAAGCATAGAGTGGGAGAAAGACACACACACACACACACACAGAAAGAAAGAGACAGACAGACAGACAGAGAGGTAACGGGGATCCAGATTATGACCTTCTATGTCATTGGAAGATTTGGAAGACTTTTACTCTGAGGGTGATGGGGAGCCACTGCAGATTTTTGAGGGGAAGAGGTATGTGATCTGACTTATGTTTTAAAAGGATCAGGCTGGCTACCATGTTCGAACTCAAGAGATGCCAAAAGAATGCACAGGAAGACCAGTAAAAGCACATCACAGGAATCCAGGTGAGGCATGATGGTGGCTCAGACCTGGATAGGAGCCATGGTGGTGTGATCAGGCTTTGGATGTACTTCCAAGGTACAGAAAATGCTACTCTTTGGTGAATTTGATGAGAAAAAGGAGTCAAGAATAACTCTAAGGTTTTTGCGCTGAGTCTCAGGAAGGATGAATTTTGTATCAACTGAGATGGAAGGTATGGGTAGAATGGGTCTTGCAGAAAGATCCAAAGTTCAGTTTTGGACATGCCGAATTTGAGGAGCTCATCGGGAAATCAAGAAAAGATGTTGACTAGGTTGTTGGATATATGAGTTTGGAGTTCCAAAAAAATCTGAGTTGGAAATAAAAATTTGAAAATTGTTGGCATAGAATGCATATACTATGTGCTAGACATCATACTGACTGCTGAAAATATACCACGAATAAGATGGACTTGAGATCTTGTGCAAAGCTTTCCAAACTGAACTCTCTGACCATGATTCTGCATAGGTTAACGAGTATTCTGAGAATAAAAAGGTCTATAGCGAAATAAATTTGAGAAATGTTGTGTCTTATGCTTTGGATTCATAATAGATATTAACATGTTAAAGTTTCTGAGAAGTTGGGCAGTAAGGACATTTGTTTAAATGTGTTTAACCTAGGTTTCCCCCAAATTTATTCTTTCTTGTATTTTTTATTCTCTTTTTGAGGCATGCATATTGCTCTCTGATGGATATCAAATTTGGAAATCCTGAACTGGTACAACTGATAATGAAAATAGCTAGTTGTTGTGTGATGTGACAAATGTTTCGATTGAGATGTTTACTAAGTTTTTTGGAAAGTAAACATGTAATATTTTTCTGCCTGGAAAGGCAAGAGAAGGCTTTGATTCATATTTGTTAAACCTTGGAACAAAAGACTCATACTTTATGGATGAGGCCCGAATATAGTTCCAACAATAGTAAGTTCTGATTCACTCGATGAACCAGAGTAATTTACTTTTCTGTTTCTCTTTCATCTGGAAAATTAAGATAAAAGTATTGACCTATACAACAAGGGTATCTTAAAAAGTAGTTATTTGTTTTGCAAGTATTGTATTTGATTAAATTACATTCACTTCTTGGGAAATAAGTATGTTAAAAATTGTCAATTATTAATAAGCAGCCTTTACTTTTAGCCTAATTACCTTGTATTTATGCCTTTAATTAGCCTCTGAAATGAATTAATTTGGAAGTAAGGGCGGGAGGATTTATAGCGGCTCAGGTTAGTTTTATCAGAATGTCGTTAGCCTGAGAGAGTTTAGAAAATTTGTAAATTTTGAAGGAATTGAACTGCACAGAGTGCATCACAGGTGGGTTGTAATTGGCTTGTCCCTTTGATATTAATATGTGGCATATGCATAGAGGTGAGCTGTACTTGCATACTATTATTGACATCCTCCTAAACGCTCCAACCCACCAACTCAGTGAGAGATCCCCCAAGACTTTGCTCTCAGTTCTTCTTTTGAAGATGATGTGCTGATTTTTTAAAAAATGACTTACTGAGAAGTATGACTTCATTACATTATGTAACACAGGTTTCAGTTGTGACTAAAAGCGCTGAATGGAATGGGAGAAATGGGGTGATTGAGAAACAGATTTGGGCACCTGATGATTAAATTTCACTGACAACCTTCAGCTTTCATTTTAGCCTTAGTCTCAAAGATAGTTGTTTCCATCTGTTTCTTCCCATTCTTTTTTATCCCAGTTTTGCTTCTTATTTCTAATCTTGAGAGATGTTCGACAATCATGACTTTTAATATGCAGATTTATCTCCCATCCTACCAGTTCAATCTCAGAAATACTGAATTGTCTGAACATCATTGCATTGTTTTTCTTTCCCTTATTTTAGCTTAGAATGTGATTTCAAAAAGTACTGCTTGTATTTCTCCATTTTGTTGAACGTGGTATCCTGTTTCTTTTTTTTTTTTGAGTTGGAGTCTCACTCTGTCACCTAGACTGGAGTGCAGTGGCTGCTCCCGGCCACCGCAGCCTCGACCTGCTGGGCTCCGGCGATCCTTCCGCCTCAGCCTTCTAAGTAGCTGGAATTACAGGCATGCGCTACCACGCCCAGGTAGATTTATTGTAGAGATGAGGTCTCGCTGCCCAGGCGGGTCTCGAACCCGCGGGCTCAGGCAATCCACGCACCTCAGTCTCCCAAAGGCGCGGGATTACAGGCTGAGCCACCGAGGCCGGCGGTATCCTGTTTCTTATGCAGTGCTTAGTCGGTCTACTTTTATGTCTTCTACAGTTTTAAAATACTTCTAGTTTTCTCACTGGAACGAAGATGTGTACTGCAGCTCTTAAATACACCTCTACACTTGAGAAGTTGAGAAGCAGTATGCAGAAAATTGAATTGTAACTCCAGTAGCCAGTTTAATAAATTAATAGCTTTCTGATTACATACTGTCTAAGGAAGTCTCAAGAAGGGTAAGAGAGAAATTGGAGGCAGAAAATGGCAAAGGGTGTCCTAATGGAAACTAGCAACTGTTTTCAAGGAAAGTTGGTGCATGAATATATATTTGGAACTTCCTGCCCATGGGACGTACCAAGAACCGACTTAACCTAGCTGCAATTATTTCAAAGTAGCCTAGTGAGCTTGCATTTAAATTTATCCATAATGTTCTCTGGGTTTGAGTACCCAACTCAAGATGATTATAAGTCAACTAAAAAGCACTACTGCTGCCTCCCATGTTCCTTATTCTTCTTTTCAGTGTTTATTTTCTTGGTGAATAGAACAACATCCATTGGTAGCACAAGACCAAAACTTTGGAGTTATCCTTGATACCCCACTAGGGTTCCTCTCTAATATTCAGTGAAAATATTCCTCTAAATATTATCCAAATATGCTTTGTTTCATCACCACCACTGTTCTAGTCCAAGTCACCTTCATCTCTTGTGTGGACCTCTGCTGTAGCTTGCTGACTGTCCCTCACACTGTCACCTTCAGTCTGATCCCTGCACTACAGTCAGAATGACCACATGCACCAAAATGCGAATCTGAGGACATCTCTGCTCCCTTTTCCATTTAAAACACTTCAACGGTCCCTGTCACTTTTAGGCCAATCCTTTTAACAACAGTGGGCCTACCTCCTGCTCTGACTTCATCTCACCCCCTCTGTTCTTCCTCCCTAATCTCCAGCTATGTCACCTTCTTCCAGGTCCTTTGCACACGCTCTTGTCTCTGCCTTTCACCTCTGTCCTCATCTTTGCTGCAATCCTATACACCCTTTAGGTTCCAGCTCAGTTACCACCAACTTGTTGACCCCCCCCAGACCAGGTCACCCCCTCCTCACTTGCCTTTACGTGCTCTTATCCACCTGACCCCTCCTTCACAGGGCTTCACTTGTGATTTTATAATTATGTTGGTGATGACTTAATTCATATTCTTCTCTTTCAGTAGACTATATATATAATTGCCATGAAGTCAAGGACTATCTGTCTATCAATATATCTATATCTATCTATCTATTCTTGAAGTTTATGTTTATATTCAAAATATGTTTAAAACTATATGTATTCAAAAAATATAGATATGCAAATTATGTATCAGTCTTTTTTTTTTTTTTTTTAAAAACAGCACAGAACCTGGTACTAGTAAGAGTTTAATATATTTTGGGGGAATGAATGAATAATTTCCGATTTTCTACCTGGCTTACAATGCTTTCCCAGAAAAATCTACTCCACTCTGTCAAATCAAGAAGAAAACTATTTCTCCCCCATCTGCTATTTTCTGAAAAATTTTAGTCTAAGACCTAAGACCACTGACTGGTTTTACTTTAACTTTCTTTTGTCTGTGTTTTCTCTGTGGTCTTTCTTTGTATTCTCTCCAATTTTTTTTCATTTGTGCTTTCTGACTTATGTTAAAATCTCATAAAGAATGTGCCTTTGGTTTCATTGCTCTCTTTTTTACAGTGTGTGTCACTGCAGATCGAGAAGAAAGGTGCTAAGTGATTTAAAACAAAAAAAATTTATGATGGGAATGACAAAATCCTGCTTTCACCAATGTGTTCACTCTCACTAACTTTGCCTCTGGAATGAGTGAAACAGTGTCAGTAGAAGTATGATTTCTCTATCATGAGGTCAGACCCCAACCATTCCACCCCAACAGCTTCATGTCCCATGGTGTGTGTTCATGTGGGTGTTTTCAGAGTACAGAGATTGTGGTAATGACTCACAGGGAGAGTCATTCAGTTTCTCATATCTGAAAAATGATCAATGACTTAATTAACCCACCCCTCCTCCAAGCTCCCAGGGATAAGTGTTTACATATGGACCAAATAAACCAATCCATAAAGTCAGTGATTATTTCAGTAAATTCACAGGGATTTTCTAGATTATAACAAATTGAGAAAAACTGTGCAATGGCTTATAAGCAATATTATGTAATGAAACCTTTACATTTAAACCAACAGAATCAAAAATAAAACAGCACTTTTTTGTTTTGCTGAATCTCTGAGGCAGTTTGGTGATACCAGGAGCACCAGCCCATGAGTTAGATAGGGGATGAATTTCTGGTTCCTTGCTCTCTATGCAGGTGGTTTTAAGCAAGGGATCTATCTGAATTTCTTTTCCTCTTTTGTAAAATTAGAACCACAATGTCTCCAGAACAGAAATGTTTTCATGGATAAGTAAGATAAAGTACATGAAAAAGCTTTTACAAAACACAATGCCACATTATTAATGCTGTGATTATGAACTTCCAAGTGAGAGCAGTCTGAAGGACCTATGTCAAAATCTTATAGCCTCTAAGTGTGAGGATCATCTCAGGAAAAAAGGGGTCCAGAAACCTGTCCTTCTTTTGATAAGATACAGTAATAGGCATGGGGTATGGCAGAGAGGGTGCATGACTCAATTATTCAGGCACCCATTCAATTATCCAGGAAAGAACCAAACCAGCAAACCAGCCTGTGTGTGTGAGTGTGTGTGCTTGCATGTGTATGTGAGTGCATATGTGTGTGTACACATGAATGTGTGTATGTGTGTAAAGACTGTTGCTCACGTCACCCTGATCACTGTTGCAATGTAGATGTCACAAGAATAAACCCTGAATCCTCTCCTGGTTCAGGAAGACATAAATGCAGACAGCTAAAAGAAGTTCACGCACACAAAAAAGCAGCAAACGGCAGTAAATATAGGAAAGAACAAAACCTCTGTAACTGTGGCTCAGCTAGAGAATGAAGATGTTATTTCTTTTCTCCAAATGTCAGAGGATAACTTTCCAAAATTTAAACACATGACCCCTTCAAATAGAATGAACACGAGTCAAAATGTATTAATCCATTACTGTGGGAACCCAGTGAGAGGATAAAACTGCAAAGAGCATTTAAGAAACTGGAGTTTGCACAGCTCATTAGGGAGGCCACACTGAAATGTGCATGTGTATGCATGTTTGTACATGCGTACACGTGTATATAAGTTAGAGACAAATCTGGATATTATCCTACAAGGACATATCACTGTAACCTTTGGGAGCATCTTTTCTACTGAATAGAAGTAATTTCCATCTCTACCAGACAAATATCTACAAGTTAGCATAAACTTCACAGTGTTGAGGCTCTAATCAATAGTAAATAGAAATGTCTCCAGAGGTACATCATCCCAGAGGATTAACCCCTTCAATGCTTCAGTGTTTCAGTATGGCATTGGAAGAGTTTACAGTCATCTGCTTGGCTTTGTTTCCAAATTTGAATACACTTTCTTCACACAAATGATAATGCTTAAGTCCAATTTCCCAATGAAGGGGAACTATTTCAATTACCTGATAGCCCTCTTGCATGCTGGCTCTGATCAAGATTACATCAGCAACATGACTTACTGAAACTTACAGCAGCACGGCTTGCAACCAGTCTGCCTTGAGCAGAGTGTTTAGGTCAAACCCTCATTTTAAAGGTGAGGAAGCTTAGACCAGAGAGGCAAAGTGATTGCCTGGTATGCCCTTTCCTTGCCTTGTCTTCCAAGGCCCAACTCAGGAATTATCTTCTTTCTTTAATTGCCTTTGATACCTGATGTCCGAACCCTACCCACCTTAATAGAAGATTTCGTTTCCCCATCACTGTGATCCTATAGTATTGTATTCATATCTTTATCATCATGGATACCATATTGTTTTATTCCTATTTGTTTGTTTGCTTATCTCCCTGGATAGGCTTGGGTTATTTCACTGTTGGAATGGAATAATATTCATTTTTGTATGTTAGTGTTGAGTTCTGTGCCTGACATATAGTAGGTGTTCAGTAAATGTTTATTGACTTGAATTGAAATTTCCCAAGGCCTAGGAAGTTCAGTGGCAGAGTTGGGAGAGGACCCACCTCACCTACATTTTAGACAATCCATCCTTCTATGACATCTCAGTACCCATGAAAACTTTAGCACTGTATTATCATAAATGATAGCCTAGTACTTTTTAACAAGCGATATGCACAGGAATTTTGAACAGATGAGATAGTTACTTCTTTAGACTTCACATTTGCTTAGTACTCAGACAAACAGCACAGAAATGACAGGAAAGCCTCTTCCTCACTTTTCACTGACTTGGAGGAAGAGGCACTCTTGCCTTACAAGTCTTGTGATCTTGCTAGTTTATGTGAGCACCCAGCTCTGGCCACAGGGCTAATCGTCTTCATAGAATATGCCTGGTATCCAGTGTCTAGGCACAACTTCTCAGTGAAAGGTTGGCAGCTTGTCTTTCTCTTCTAAAATTTTCTATTTGCCATAAGAATTTTACATATTACAGTTGGTCTTCCATATCCGTGGGTTTTGCATCTGCGAATTTAACCAACCACAGGTATTTGTAATAAAAAACAATAAAAATAACAATACAACAATATAAAATAATTAAACATTTAAAACATATAGTATAACAAGTATTGCATAGCATTTACATCATATTAAGTATGGTATGATGATTTAAAGTATGATTTAAAGTATATGGGAGGAAGCAAATACTATGTCATTTTATATAAGGGACTTGAGCATCTGAGGATTTTGGTATCCTCCAGGGTCCTGGAACCAAACCTCCATGGATACTGAGGGATGACTATAATTATCTGATGAATATGTAGATTTTTTTGGAGAAAAATCTTAAAAATATTAGCGATTCATTGTTCAAACATTAACTACTTGTAAAACAGAATGAGAGAAAATAGTTGCAAACTGTGCATCTGACACAGGCTTAATATCTAGAATCTACAAGGAACTCAAACAAATCATCAGGGAAAAAAAATAACCACATTAAAAAGTGGGCAGAGAATGTGAACAGACACTTCTCAAAGGAAGACATGCAAGCAGCCAACAAACATATAAAAAAATGTTCATCATCAATAATCATCAGATAAATACAGATCAAAACGATAATGAGATACATCTCATCTGGTCAGAATGGCTATTACCGAAAAGTCAGAAAACAGCAGATGTTGGTGAGGTCTTGGAGAAAAGGAATACTCCTACATTGTTTGTGGGAAGGCAAGATAGTTAAACCCCTGTGAGAAGCAGTTTGGAGATTTCTCAATGAACTGAAAATAGACTTAGCACTCAACCCAGCAACCCTACTACTGGATATATACCCAAAGAAGCACAAATCACTCTGCCAAAAAGACACCTGCACTCATATGTTTATTGCAGCACCCCTCACAATTGCAAAAACATGGAACCAACCCAGGTACCCATCAACAGTGGACTGGGTAAAGAAAATGCACTGTATCTACACCATGGAATACCACTCAGTCATAAAGAAGAGTGAAATCATGTCATTTGCAGCAAATGGCTGCAGCTGGAGGCCATTGATCAAAGTAAATCATCACAAATAGAAAACCTAATACTGCATGTTCTCACTCATACGTGGGAACTAATCACTGGGCATTCACGGGCACAAGGATAGGAACAACAGGCACTGGACACTGTTAAAGGGAGAATGGAGGGAGGGAGAACAAGGACTGCAAAACCACTCATCAGGTACCATGCTCAGGGGTTGGGGGGGGCAGGTTCATCAGAAGCCCAAACCTCACTGTCACACAATATACCTATGTAACAAATCTTCACATTCTAAAACAAAACAAAACAAAGAAACTTTTGTTGTACATCTCTACAGACATGCTTCTATACGTATATATTTATATACGTAAATAGATAAATTATTCACCAAATTAGTTGGTTAATGAATACATTAGTTGGTATGTAAATTATTTAACCAAATAGCGATCATACGCCCATAGCCTTTATAATCCGGACTTTTAAACTTAATGCTGCATTATGAGCCTACTTCCCTGTCAGTATGTATATTTGCATGTATAATTTATAATAGCTGCATATCATACCATTAGCTGGATTACCATTATCTTATTTAAAATATATTGTGGGATACAATTGGTTGTTTCTATTTTGTGATCATATAAATAATCCCAAGGTAAGTATCACTGGGGCTAAATCTTGGCACACATCTATTTATAATAACATTTATCATATGGCTACTTTTTTTCTGTTTACAAAATGTAGGTTTCCTATTTTTCGCTTCAGTTCTTCCTACCTTAGTGCCTCACCTTTTTCCCTCCCTGAATGCCTTGACCCTGTTGGAGTTCGAAGTAATGAATCTTTCTTTGCCTCCCCTAATTCCTGTACTAGTTCTCTTTATTTGAAAAGAGGTCACACCAAAATGAATAAGGTGAGACAAAGTCACTAGTCCACCATGCTTTCTCTCTCTTTTCTTATCTATTTATTTCACGTTATTTTTACTTCCTTGCCTTTTCTTCACTTTAATTTAGGACTCCCCTTCCACATGGTCAGCAACCTAGAGGACCAGCTAAGCAATATGGTATCATGGCCAGTGGACACAATACCATTGATGGTCGCTATCAAGATATTTCATCCGCATTGGTGTCATCTGTGCTTCTTAAAGGGAAAAAAAAGCACTAAGCAATTCAAAATCACCTAAGATTCATATGCTTTTAACTATTAATGAATCATTGAAAATTATTATTTCCCAATACTGCTGTGAGTACAATGTTTTTTATGTGTGCGATTGCCCAAGATGTCTTGGTGGCTCCTGCCAACTGGAATGGTTGTTTAGTATCGCCATCTACATGATTTTCCAACTCTTTTCAAACATCTCCAGAAACCATGCAAGGCCTAAAGTGCTTATTTTCTCTGACTTTTAATTATCAATGTGGCAGCTGAGGACACGGTTGGTTGGAGACGCGATTTGATGAGAGCCTGCCCTGTCTGGGAGTCCTGGTGTTGGGCATAAATGCAGAACTGTCCCTTGGCCTTCCTTTTGCCTCCTCTGCTCTGCCTGCCTGGTTCTTTGTCTTGCACAAGGTCCTCTTTCTTTCAGTAGGCATTGCTGCTACATCATGTACAGGACTGGCAGTATCAACTTCATGCATCTGTGAAAGATTATAACTGAGAGAATAGTGGGGGCAGCAGGGTAGGGAAATTGTCACATGTAGTTAATAGCATCCTCATACATATTTCAGTGAACTGCAAGATGGTGGTCTTCCTTGCTTTCCCTTTCTGCTGACCCTCCTTGGAAAATGAGGTGTGTGTGTGTGTGTGTGTGTGTGTGTGTGTGTGTGTGTGTGTGTGTGTGTGTTACAGGATATCATAATAGGGAATTCTGTCTTCGTGTTTGCTGAAGCCCCAACGATAGGTGTCAACTCTTACGTTACTGACATAGAGACCACCCACTTTAATCTACAAGGAGGTTGGATGGGCCTCATTCCCACCCCTCATGAAAAAGGGATTAGGATGCTTCTTTCCCAGTGAGCTGGGCTTCAAGAGACCATTGGAGACTTTGTTGTGTGACCCCTTGAGTCTGGGGGGGATGGTGTTGACCTTCACCAGGGAAATCTCAAGGGATCCAGGCTGGTTCACAAAGTCCGTGTTAGCAGAACAGAAGCCGCATTTCAGCAATGGGAACCCCACAGCAGAAAAAAGTGTGGAGGTACCCGGCCGGGAAGACATGATGTCACCATTCCAGGGACCTATGGGTGGGAGGGTCCCACAAATGCACCTTCCCAAACCAGCAAAGCACCCCAGGAAAAAAACAGTTCCCACAACCAGAAAACACCATCACAAGATTCAAGTCAATGAGGCAAGAATTTTTCACGCTTTTCCTCTTCCCACCTTCACTGTCCCCACCTCCAAAGTGACAGCTCAGTGGGTGGAGGGTGGGGGGACACTGTAAGTCGAATCATAAGCTTCTGTCCTGTGAGCTTTCTGCCTAAAGTGGGCTTAGACCAGAGAAGGGGGTTGTTTAATTTCTAAATTAACTTTAGAGCTTGATTATTATGTTGGACTGAATATCTAAATACCGAAGTGAGTTGGATTGGAGGCTTAAAGTAAACATAGGTTGTTTTATTACCCAAGGGTGAACAGATAAGCTCTGATGCCTACTTGAGATTGTTTCTAGGGCAGCGGATGGAGTAGGATTAATCAGGCAGTGAGAAAAATAAAGTTGCTTTATGATTTGATAATGTGGGCATTACTCTTTCAACATCCAAGTTACATTATTTATTTGAAAACAAATTTTAGCCTTAAATAGACACTAAAATGCTTATTTTTCAATATGAAAGGGCCATAACTTTTGGACCTACAATGTAATGTTGCCATAAAAACTTCAAGAATTCCACAATTTATAATAAATAGAATAAATCTTGCCAAAAATAGATCAGTCATGACATTACATACATATAAAAACATACTCACGCTTGTTTTTATTATTGGAGTATAAGATTAGAGCTCACCTATCCTTGAATGTCAATGCCACTGGATAGGCCTATGTCTTGCTCTTTATTATCAAAATATTCTTTCTTCCTATAAAGAAATGGCCCAAGCAATCACGCTTGTGTGAGGCGGTATATCAGTCAATTATTGTTGCATGACAAACTCGATGACATAAAACAACAATCTTTTTTTATGGATTTCAGGGCACAAGGGCCATTTTGCTATATGGATATATTTCGTATTGGTAAAGTCTGGGCTTTTAGTGTAACCATCTCCTAAATGGTGACTGTGGTACCCAATAGGTAATTTTTCAGTCCTCACCCCCATCCCCACAACCTTCCACCTGTGGAGTCCACAGTGTCTATTATTCCACTCTGTATGTCCATATGTACCCATTGTTCATCTCCCACTGATAAGAGAGAATACGCAGCATTTGACTCTCTGCTTCTGAGTTTTAAGATAATGGTCTCCAGTTCCATCTAGGCTGCTGCAAAAGACATGACTTCATTCTTAAAACTATATTTGATTGTTGGCGGAGGTCAGTGGATCTAGCCTGGTCTTGACTCTGCCCATCTGTGCTGGGTTGGCTCTCATTTCTGTGGGTTGGAGAGGGGTCAGCTCATTGGACAGGGCTCAGCTGGCTGGCTCGGCTTCTCAGGATGGGTTTGGGGGAGAGCTGCAGTGGCTCTGCCTCAGGCTGCTGGGGGTGAGGGTGGGGGGGACAGATCTTCTTCATTGTTCCATCCTCCTCAAGAGACGAGTGGGCTATACGAGGCCTGTTGCCATGGCGACGGCAGAGATACAAGAGGACATGTGGAAAAATGTGTGAGCCTTCTGAAGACTCAGGCTAGAAACTGGTACACTGTCACTTCTGATCACATGCCCTTGGCCATAGTAAGTCACATTTCCAAGTCCAAAGTCAAGAGGCATAGAGAGACACTTTGTTTATGATGGAGCCAGAGCAAGGGCAGAGATGCAGGAAGTGATAAAGAATTAGGCCCCAAATATGATCTACCATAGACATCTCTGGGAAATGATGAAGACCAGGGACTCAACCCTGCATGCTGGAGAAAAGCAGACACCTGCTGTTTCTGTGTTGTTTGACCCTCGAGTGCCCTGGTTGCAGTAGGTCACAAAAGCAGTGAAGGAGGAAGGAGATGTGGTAAACCTGCTCACAAGGTGAAAGTTATCTTGGGGACACATGCTATTAGCAGGGAGCTGAAGAAATTGTATCCTAGCCTCTACTAACTCTTCAGAGGAGAAGCACATCAGAAGACTGAGCAGATGGTGGCATTTATAAGAGACAAAAAAAATATGGCTGAGCCTTGGGGTTCACTCTTAGGAAGTAAAGAAGGGATACTATTATTTATTGAATACTTATTATATTCCAGGAACTATGGTAGATGTTTAGTGGCACATACAATTTCATCTTCACCAAAATAATGCTATATGGTAGTCGTGAATATCTTCATTTAATAAATGTGGAAATTGATGCAAAAAGAAGTGAGTAAGCTTTCAAGGCCACATCTCTATGACACGGTCACCTGTTAAGGCCACATCTCTGCTACACGGCTGAGGCAAAAGAACTTGGTTATCTATGTTGCATCCACCACTGCAACTTAAGCCTGAGATGAGGGATCTGTTGTAGGAAGAGTTTCTCAGTATCCCCAGAGCTGTAGGCTTACGTGCTTATACTGTTTCTCACATTCTTACCAAGACCCAGGAAAAATTACACAGTGGGAGATAGGGAAACAGACGTGCATTGAGTGCCTTCTCAAGATGGGAGCTGATTAGACCATCTAACTGAGACTCACCTGTAACACTTCCAGAAATATCTAACTTCCTAATTGTTATGAAATCTTGTTTCTTAAACTGAGGCTCCCTGTCTCCTTGAATGGAAAGTTGAATCTATATTTGATTTATTTTTCAGGAAGAGACTAACTCTGCTTTTCTCAAATCTCAAGCATTTCTACATGATTCCTGCCTATGGCGGGACTGGAGGTATTGTTTCTTCATGGCGTACCCTTCATTATTTTCCAAGAAATAAAAAACATGGGCTCTGCATCTCACTGTCGTCTTTCATAGACCCAGTGCAGGACATGGTTGCCATGGCAACTGCAGCAGAATTTAGGACACAGAGGATATCTGGGCCCTGCTTCCTCTTTGACCAAAAGTTATGCCATGTGATGGTGACAGTATCATAACTATGGTTTATGTCTCCTTATCACAGTTAAAAACATTTGGATTCAGCGTTTTCTTTTTTCAGATATTTGTCACTCAGCCTTGGTAACTTGTTTCACATCCAACTCACCAATCAGAAAACAAGATTTCAAATGTCTGATTCCCAGGCCAGCGGCATAAGAGAACATGTATATGTGCTCTGCTATGTGTTCTGTATTCCTTCTCTTCCCATGAACCTCTTTCCTAAATCCTCCCTACCACCTTCTCCAAAAAATACTCTGAAATATCAGTCACATATAGAATTTTCAATGTCAGCGACTGAGTCAGGGGGTCACTTTTGAATAATTTTTCAAATTATTTTTTAACCTATGTTCATTTTCTCTTTGGGAAAACTTCAGGAAATTTGAATTATGAATTTGGTATCTGATGTGGTGAAAATCAATTGACATGGAAGGTGGTGATCATTAACAGACCTGGTAGAATATACACTAAAATGTTAGTATTAATCTCTGGTTATGAGACTATGGTATACTTATATTCTTATGTTTGACTAACTTTTTACAATGCACATAAACTACTCTTATGATAAAAATTATTTTAAAAGTCAATGACCTCTTTTGATGCTATTACAATTCTAATCCAGTTAAAGTTTGCAACTAAAAATATATCAGGGCAGTAAGATAAAGCTCTGCTTTCTTTTCACACTATGCATGCATCCCCAGAAATTCTGGTTTGTAAGCCCTCCAGAATCACTTTCGAATACATGAAAAGAGAAAAACAAAGGAGATGATGGAAATAGATGTTCTTCCATCAATCATTATCATTCCTTTCACCCAGCAGCCTAAGATACCTTTCAGTTCATGATGAGATTCAGCCCACAACCTAAGATACTCTTTAGTTCATGATGAAAGAATTAACAGTGACCAAAGGATCACACCTTTCACCATTATGGTCTATCACCCAGAAGGGGTCCTTAGATTTGGAAAATGTCTTACAATCTCTCCTTAAAGTATACCCTGAGAGCCAGCAGCAATGGCAACACCTGGGAGCTTGCTGGGAAAGCAGAAACTGAGTCTCCACCCAGACCTACCAAATCAGAACCTGCATTTGACAAGACTGCAAAGAGATTCAAACAAATACTAAAATTTGAGAAACATTACCCTATATACCACATGATGATGTTTCTTACTTCTTAGACATGGAGTGCCCAGGAATTCTTGGCTATAGCTCTTACCTTATCAGATATGTAGTACATCCTGTGAATGAGTAAGTTTTCAACAAAGTCCAGAACATGACAAAATGATTTGGACCAACTTTTGGCTCTGTTGATACTATAGTCACACTTGTCTCTCCTCAACCTTGCCTTACTCTATTACTTCTATTACAAATACTCCTTTGTATTAGTTATCAATTGCTGCGTACCAAATTACTCCAAAATGCAGTGACTGAAAACAATAAGCATTTGTTATCTTGCAGTTTCTGTGGGTCAGAAAAACCCAATATAACTTGGCTGGCTGGGTGCCTCTGATTCAAGGTTTAGACTAGGGATGCCAGATTTAGCAAATTAAAATCTATAATGCCAAGTCAAATTTAATTTCAGATAAATAATGGATCATTTTTTAGTCCCATTCAATATTTGGGAGATTTCTAAACAAAAAAATTATTTTTTTCAGCTCTGTGAAGGTCTCTCATGAGGTTACATTCAAGTTGTCAACCAGGGTTATAGTCATCTCTAATCTGTGTGATGGCTAATTTTTATGGGTCAACTTGGCCAGAACATGTAGTGCCAAACATTATTCTGGGTGTTTCTGTGAAGGTGTTTTTGGGTGAGATTAACTTTTGAATCTCTGGACTGATTAAAGCAGATTGTCCTTCCAACTGCAGATGGGCCGTATCCAATCAGTGGAAAGCCTGAATAAAACAAAAAGGTTGACCCTCCCACACCTAAAGGGAACTCCTCCTGCCTGACTGCCTGGTGCTGGGACATCAGTTTTTCCTGCCTTTAGACTTGAACTGAACCACCAACTCTTCTTGGGTCTTGAGCCTGCTAGTTTTCAGACTAGCAATATCCCATTGGCTCTCCAGGATCTCAGGTCTTCAGACTTGGACTGGAACGACACCACTGGTTTCTCTTGGGTCGTCAATCTCCAGTTGGCCAATCACAGATCTTGGGACACCTCAACCTCCATAATCGCACGAGCCAATTCCTTGTAATAGATCTCTTTATATACACCTATTGATTCTATTTTTCTAGAGGACCCTTGATAACAGAATCTTGCACATGTTTTTTGGCTTTGGGCCCTTGTCATGGGTGTCTCTCCCCAGGGCTGCCTCCTGAACATGGCAGTTGACCAAATTCTGGGAGGGCCATCCATGAAAAATTAAGAGCGGGTATATACCCAGTATTGAAGACAGTTTCTTTATAACCCAGTCTTAGAAGTGATATTATACACCCCAATACTTCTGCCATATTCTAATCACAAATCAGTGTGATCATCTCACATGCAGAGGGAGGAGATTACACAAGGATGTGAAAATCAGAAAGCAGGGGGCCATATTCCAGGCGGCCTACCACATTCTTAGATCTTCCCACCAGCAGGGAAGCACAGGTTAGGAGACATAGGCACACTCATTTGCAATTTATATTCAGACACCTTATAAAGGTTATAAGACAGGTAATGGAGAAGATTGAATCTTACTCAAAAAGACGATGGCCATTCCCATGGTATAAAGACAACACAAAGAACACTGAGCAAATGGATTGTGAAATTAAATTAATGGGATGGTCCTGAAATGCCTGATTGTCCCCTGCCTGATGACCTACTACACACAGCTAAGGTCCTGATTCCACCATCAAAACTTCTGTTGAGTTTCACTTGGAGGCTATGATAGAGATTACCTGGTCTTCTCATTCCTGTCAGGATTACATGGTAGAGCTGAAAGAGAAACGAAGTGTCTTTAGACCGTGGTGAACGAAGAACTAAGGATGGGGCAGAGAAGGTACTCAGAAAAAACCATCCAGAAAGGACACTTCTTTTAGACTGTCTTCCCCCAGGCTCTTTCCACAGAGACAAAAGGATCTTTTTCCCTTCTGTGTTGTTTTTCCCTCTCCCTTCTCATAGAAACAGGTCACAGATGTTGCTGTGCCACAGGCCAGCTCAATTCTGAATCCAATCATGCACAGAGCAATTTATGGAAGGAGAAAGTGGAATCAAATATAAAGGGAGAAATAAAATCGTAGTAATAAAAGGCTTTGAGCCAAAAGCACCATTAAAATAAGAGCATAAAATAAACTACATGTAACCATCTTAAGGTCTTTTTGTTTTTGTTGGTGGTGGTTTTAAAAAACACACAACCATGCTATGCAAACATTAAGAAAATTATTTTCATAGAACTCAGCTTCATCGAAGAGGTATGTAAAGCCAACTCCTAATAATTATAAGGCAATCTCACCAAAATACAGCTAATTCCATGGCAGCATATCAACTTAAATTCTCACAAAACGAAATGTCTTTCCAAAGTTTTCATTAAGCATGGGCTGGCCTTGTGAGCATATATGCATTCGATTAAAAAAAAATAGAATAGAAACAATTCAACTAATTGTTTTTTGTGGTTTTTACATTGATTTCTCCAAGCATTTTGTACATTGTATAACGTCATCTGTATCCCCAAAGTCGTTCTACTCATTTAAGTTTAATAGAAAGAAATTGGAAACAGGTTCACTATGGAGATATCCCCAGTGATCTGAGAGTTTTCTTTTTAGTTATGCTACAAAATTTGGATAACATCCCTTGTTTAAATTTATTGCAGAAATGATGCTTATTGAAGACTTCTACCTCTCAGTGATTCTCGTCAAAAAGGAGAAATTTGTTGTGGGGTTGGTTAGGCTGAGTATACTAGCACTGGCATTTTCAGAGGGGGCTTTGGTTCTTTAAAGGCAAGGAAATTACAAAGTGGGCAAATAATATGAATAGACAGTTCTCAAAAGAAGACATACAAGCAGCCAACAGATACATGAAAAAATGCTCAGCCTCACTAGTCAACAAAGAAATGCAAATTAAAACTACACTGAGATAATACCTAACTTCAGTCAAGATGGCTATCATCAATAACTCAAAAACCAACAGATGCTGGAGAGGATGCGGCGAAAAGGGAACACTTCTACACTGTTGGTGGGAGTGTAAACTAGCACTGTCTCTGTAGAAAACAGTGTGGTGATTCCTAAAAGATCTAAAAATTGACCTTCCATATGACCTTGCAATCTCCCTACTGGGAATATACTCGGAGGAACTCAAATTACTCTATAAAAAAGATACCTGCACACGTATGTTTATTGCAGATTTGTTCACAGTAGCAGGAACACGGAACAAACCATGCTGCCCATCAAAAGAGGACTGGCTAAAAAAAATGTGGTACATATACACGATGGAATATTATGTAGTCATATAGAAGAATAAAATCATGAACTTCACAGCAACCTGAATGGACTTAGAGTCAATAATATTGAGTGATCTTTCACAGAAACAAAGAACTGAGTATCACATGTTCTCACTCATAAGCTGACCTTGAACACACTATTGTAATGCTATAAGAAAAGGATTGGCAGTAGTGGGAAACGGCCAGGAGGGGAGCGGGGAATTAGGACTGGCTGGAGTGGGAATCTGCCTGGGGAAGGGGAGGTCATACCGCATTAACAAGGGTACCTGCATAATGAACATTTGTACACCTAACCCTGAATTGTACCCCACATCTTTAAAATAAAAAAAATTAACAAGCAAGTGCTATGGGATTTGATTTTTTCATAGAGTTTGCTAATATCTCAAGATATCTCTCATTTATCTCCCACCCAATAAAGCATTTTAAAAAATAATTAAGCATTCAATTAAAATATATTTATTATGTTAGAGCCAGTGTCTTAGGAAAAAAACAGAAGAAAGAGGTAGATGTGAAGCAATTTCTGTTCCCAAAGAACCCTCCACTTGATATTGGAGACCAGGCAAATGCACCAGTACAGTGATTGTTGACTTTGTGGGTGTCATCATCTATGTCCCAGGGTCTGTTTCTGGTAATTGATGTGAAATAACTCATTCAGTTCCTACAACAACCAAGTGAAGTGAGTCCCATTATTGTCCTCATTTTAGGAATGAGGTAACCAAGGCTAACAGAGATGAAAAGAACTTTTTTCAAGGTAAAACACTTGGACAGTTGACTAGACGCAGTTTGGACAGTGTTATGGGATGAATTGTTGCCATCCCCTACCCCTCACATTCACATGTTGAAGTCTCAATCCCCAGGACCTCAGAAAAATGACACTGTTTGGAGATAGACACTTTAAAGAGGCAATTTAATGAAAATGAGGTCATTATGGTGGTGTCTTTATAATAAAAGAGATTAGGAAACATACAGCCATGGAGAGAAGACACAGGGAGAAGATGGCTTTCTATAATCCAAGGAGATAGGTCTCAGAAGAAACCAACCTCGCTGACACCTTGATATTGAACTTCTGGCCTTCAGAATTATGAGAAGATACATTTCTACCGTTTAAGCCACTCATCTGTAGTACTTTGTTATGGCCGTCTTTGCAAAGTAATATAGACAGAATTTCAACCCAGAGTGTTCCTTGTCATCCTGTGCTCGGCTATGTTGCCTCCTTTAACTAAGAACAACACAGGAAAGATGCAAGTAAGTGGTGGTGGGATTCAAAGGATCCAGCAATGGTCTCTCAGATGGTTGGGGAAGACAAAAGATTCCTTTATGAAGCAGCGTTTAAGAGAGTCCTTGTGAGTGACCAGGATTTGGACAGATTCTGCCAACTGGCAGAAGGCATTTCAGGGGACACAGAAGGAACAAGAGTGCTGTGATAGGAAAGCTCGAGATAAACTTGTCATACTCCAAGCTGGCCTGGCCTGGACAGTGTTGAGTATGTATGTGCCTAGATGAGTGGTCCTTCCCTTGTTGCTGTGTGTGGCATATACTTTTTTGGCAATATGGTGAATTCCATGAATGCTTTTGCAAATTAATGTTTTTAAGTACATAAAAAATATAAAGACAGTCATCAAAATAAACCTTAAAAATTGGGGTATGTAATAAATAATGCATGTGTTTCTTTATTAATACTTTTGATAAATAGATTTTATGGCAGGTTTAAGAACTCTTATAATTTTGAAGTAGTACTTAGCACATGTGATCTTTTGAGACGTCTGCCATGCCAGCAGTGCAATAAGAAAACATCCATAATTTATGCTGATAGCAGAATCATAGGTACTGCAATTAATTATGTGCTTTGTTGTCTACATTCACAGTCAAAAGAAATGCAAAGTTTCAGTTAGTGATTAGTAAAAATAAAGACACACTTTTTTTTTTTTCCCATCTAAATTCACAGACCCCTGGCCTGAAGCAATGGTTTTTAATCTTTTTGGATCTCTTTACTCTTTCTGGAATCCAGTGATAATTATAGATCTTCCTACCTCTTACCACTGCAAAATAAATAAATAAAAACCACATGAAAGTTCAATTTTACGTGCAGCTTGAAGAGGGAAGTGGACTGCAAGTCTAGAACACAAAATTGGAAAGACAGGTTTGGATTATATTGTAGAAAATAATTAATAAACAGAAGACTCTCCACTGAAATTGATAGATATGATAAGTCACTGGAGAGTCTTCAGAAGCAAAAGAATACAACTGAGGATGTGATCTCAGAAGACTTACCCTTAACTCTTCGTCGGATAGTCAAAGAATCTCTTTTTGAGAGTTCTTCAACTTAATTTTTACAAATGTATGACTCTTTTGTATGACCTACAGACTCTGAATGATTCATTTTTGTTGTCATGTCTTAGTAGTGCAACTTTCTTCTTATAACCTTTGTGGGGAGAATCAGTAGTCCAAGAAGCTCCTGCAGAGCCTGCGGCGAAGGCATGGGAGGCCACCGTGTTTCAGGTGTTATGTTCATGGCAGGGGCTGAGCGCTGAGCCATTGATCAACTGCCAAGCATTCAATCCAATTTATTTGTTGAAATGGCCGGAACAACTAGGCAAGTGCCGCTACAAATGCTTAACCACAGAGCTGGTGTAACCACTCCTCCATCAATTGATTTTTTTTTTTTTTTTTTTTTTTTAGCCCATATGACAGCTGAGAAACATAAAAATCATCTCCCAACAGTTCATTCATTGACATTCCACAGATGCAGCCGCCCTTCCTTTTCTGTCTGGTGCCACCTGCAGCAGTCCTCAGGACCCAAAGTGACACTTCCGAAGGGAGTGGATCACAGTCTGTGAGGGGCATGATGGTCGGCATGGTGTCTTGGCGAAGCAACCGTAACTCTCAGAACTCGGCCCCGTGAGACTCAGCCTCTGAAAACACAAATGGTCAAAGAAATATCCCTATAGAAATCAGCCAAAGCATTGATCTGTGCTCTTCGAAAGCCAAATGGGGATCCTCTGAAACTCATTTAGGAAGCCCCTGACTTCTATCCTCTCCATCACACCCTGGAGGGTCCTTGTACGTCGACTCCACAACCATCCACCAAATCTCTCTCAACTTTCAGGTCTGTTCTGCTTCAATCTCCTTGTTACGATCTCTTTATTTCTTTTTGGCTTGTTTGTTTTTTGTTTTTAGTAGTACATATTGATGAGGTCCAGTGTGATGTTTCAATGCATATATGCATTGTGTAATGATCAAATCAAGGTAATCAGCATATCTGTCCCCTTAAATGCTTGTAATTTATCCATGGTGAAAAATTCGGAATTCTTTCTTCTAGCAATTTTGAAGTACGCAATACCTTATTAGTGACTGTAGTCATTCTGCTGTGCAATAAGACACCAGAACTTTATCTAGAACTGTAACTTTGTACCCACAGACAAATTCTCCCTATCTGTCCCTCCCTCTACTTTGTTCAGCCTCTGGCAACCACCATCCCATATCCAAAGGAAACGAAATCAGTATGTGGAAGAGTGGTCTACACCCCCAGGTTTATTGCAGTACTATTCACAACAGCCAAGAAATCGAATCGACCTACGTTTTCATCAGTAGATGAGTGGATTTAAAAATATGAGGCATATATACACAATGGAATACTATTCAGCCATAAAAAGTAAAAAATCCTGTCATTTGTGACAACAGGGATGGACCCAGAAATCTTACGTTAAGTGAAACAAGCCAAGCACAGAAGGACAGATACCGCAGGATCTAACTCATAGGTAGAATCTAAAAAAAAAAAGTTTATTTCCATTTCTCTATTATGTAGATTGACAGACTTTCTCCAGCAGGAAGGAATCTTTCTTTCAAAGAAAGTGGAAAGAAGAGAGGCAAAAATTTGTGCTGGAAGTTGTGGAACTCTCTTTGGAGGTCTGGGTGATGAGGGAGCCTATGAACAATGCCACATTAATCGTTTTTGCCTTTGTTGCAGTCGAAGTCTGAAGGCTGGTCCAGGCTGAAGCAAGCCTGGGAAGCCATCATTTCAAAGGTGATTATAAAAAGGGCTCTAGAGAGGTAAAGCAACTTACCTGGCTCTTTTTCTTATAACAGAAATGTTTAAACCGGTATGAGTCAGAAAATGGAATGTGTTGGTTTCTGTAACTAAAAAGCCCAGGGATTGTCTCATCTTCAGGAGTGGCTGGACCCAGGTGTTCACGTGATATCACCAAGATATTCTTGTTTCATCTTTCTTTTTGTTGGCCTTATTTCTGGGTAGCTTCTTCCTAAGTGGCAAAGTGGATCAGCAAGAGTTCCAAGTCACAATCTCAGTCTTTCTGCTTCCTTCCTTATAGTTCCAGGTAAAATCCCAGGACCCAGCGTTGGTCACATGGCCATTCCTGAAGGAAACTCTCTGACTGATTGGCTGTGACAAGTTTTTGTTTTTATCCCTGGAACTGGGATAGACTGAGAGTGAGTGCATGGAGAAGAGAGGAGTTGTTCCTCAAAGAAACCAAGATACTATTACCAGACAAAGACTTGAAAGGACATTTGGCAGGAAGGAAAAGAAAAATGCCCAGAGCCCTGTGTGCTATCTACTGGCATAGGACTGCAACCAGAACACGATGCTGCCAACACTCCCTGGTACCGTTTGTTACTGTTCTGTTGTGGCCCTGGGTGCTCTTGGCAAGATGGCCAAAGTACTGAGGACTTCTGCAGAATCTTAAAATTGCCCCTCCAAATACTAAATCTCTGAGTCATTCATTTGTCAACCTGCTACCTTCTTTCTGGGCTAGCTGGAAACCTCAAGCTCCCCTGTCCCCACCCATAGGACCCTGCTATCTGCCTGAGACATATTTTCAGCCTAATTCTTCCAGCCTCTCCTCCCAGGTCTTGGTCCTTTGATACCTTCCTGGGTACAGTGCCTGCTCTATTTGGCACCTCCCTATTCCATACTGCACTTCCAAAACAGCTCCGCTAGGCCTGCTCAATTAGTTTTCCTTGTGTTTTGACATCTGTCTAGAATTGGACTAGTTTGTGGCTCCTTTACTTGGACTAAGATGCAATTTGTCAAGTCCTCATGGTGCCTGCCACTCGCACCCCCTGGCTTTCTACCCCTCTGACTTTATTCTTATGCACCTGATACCTTGTGGCAGGGTTCTGTTCCACATCTGGGATCCAATGCCCACTCCACTCTGCTACAAACAGAACTCGTTCATTTAACAAACACGGGCAGTTGCGCTTTAAAGTTCCATAACTGTGTCGTGAAGAAAACTCAAATTCTCAAAGTGATGAACTCCTTCTTGTGGCTTTCGAGGCCTCGCTCTCGGAACCCTCTCCGCTTATCAGCATGTCAGCCAGTTATTGCTGCATAATACACAACCACATTGCGGCAGCACGCAATAACAAGCATTCACTCCACATCTGTAGGCAGGCTGGGGCTTGCTGATCTAGGGTGGGCTTGAATCCAAGTTGCAGAGTGTGTCCTGGTCTGATCTACATATCTCTCGTCCTGCTTAGACCAGCAACTCTCCAAGATACGTCATTCTTATGGCGAAGTGCAGGAGTGTGAGGACAAGACTCATTTCATAAGCAAATTTCAAACCTTTGTTCATGTGGTGTCAGCTAATACAATTGGCCCAAACAAGTCCCATGGCAAAGATATGTCAAGTGGCAGGAAAATGGAGATGGGATAGGAAGAATACACGTTTTCTAGACAATAATCTAATCTACTACCCTCCCGACTTCTGACTACACCCCAGCTGCTGTGAAGTTCCTGTGTTTTGAATGCACTAAACACATCCCTGCCCCAGGGCCTTTGCCCTCATTTTTCCCTCTGTCTTTTCCAAACATCGCTTCTTTTTTTTTTCATCCAGCACATACTCCAAGTGTTACCCATCCATGGAGATTTTCCCTGACCAACCTCCCTCACGTCCATCGCTTTTTAATTTAATTTAATTTAATGTATTCTTGATTTCAATAGCTTCAGAGGATATAAATAGTTTTGGGTTACACGTTGCATTGCACAGTGGTGAAGAAGGTCTTAAATACCCACCACACCCACCTGTGCACTTTGTACCCTATAGGTGGTTTTTGTGTTAGTCTAATCCTTTCCCCTGTCTCTTTTGAGACTCCAGTGTCCATTATATCATTCCCTACACCTTTGCAGATCCTTAGTTTGGCTCCCACTTATAAACCATTCCTTTTTATTAGTCTATTAATGTCTATATTTTTATCTTAGCACTTATTGCTGTTTGAAATTGTCGTTGTATCCCATCTCTCCTTACCCCATGCCCCACACACAAGAACGTGAGCTCTAGAAACAGTCTTGTCACGTTGCATTCCCAAGAGCCTGGACACCACCTGGTCCTTAGAAAGCTCTCAGTGAATGCATGCTGAATAAATAAATGGATTATGAAAATAATACCATGTCTGTTCAAAACGGACAAAAACAAGCCTGAATGCCTCCTCACCTGTCTTTGGTTTCACACACTCAGTTGCCTCTCTCCCTGCTACCTCCTTTGGACTTGACTTTGTTGGCTGCCTCTGCTTGCAGCTCGGTTCACAGCCACCAGAGCTGAGCAGAAGCCCACGACGACAGCCGAGCAGCAGCTGCTCCGACCAGGAAGCTGTGCGTCCCGTGATGCCTGAACCACAGCTAGGCTGGTGGTCCTGGCCTCCAGCCTAAACAGTTTTATAATATAGACATGATACGGTGTCTATGTGTGAACAAGAAAAAGTGTCACCTCTGGGCAAGAGATTGGCAAGTATAGCCATGGGATGGCAAGCTCGCCACACTTGGGGCTAAGAAAAAAAGTGTCCCTTCCTTTGGACAACAGTGCCAGGCCACTGAGCCTGGTGTGTGGAGCATGAACTGAACTTTGGTTTCCCTCGCCCCTCATGCCCTGCTGAGTGACTTCGTGTTTGCCCAAACTCAGCAGCGGTACTTAGCCACCAGGGATCATGTAAAGCAAATCATATTTCTTTTGCTTTCTTTCTCTCTTTCTTTCTTCCTTTTTAAAATTTTTTGAGTTGGAAGTCTCACGCTGGCAGGCAGACTGGAGTACAGTGGCATGATCGTGGCTCACCATAGCTTCGACCTTCCAGGCTCAAGTGATCCTTCCACCTCAGCGTCCTAAGTAGCTGGGACCACAGGCACACACCACCACAACTGGCTAATTAAAAAAAAATTTTTTTGTAGAGATGAGGTCTTGCTATGTTGTCTAGGTTGGTCTCAAATTCCTGGGACTAAGCAATCCTTCCACCTCAACCTCCCAAAATACTGGGATATTGCCACTGCACCCAGCAAATCATATTTCTTAATTAACAGATTGCATTAGATTCAAATTGAAAGGACAGACCAAGAGTGGGAAGACATTTTTCCTCTGACGCAACGATGAGAAAGTAGAAGCTATGCGTTTGGAGAAACGCACACTTTAAGTAAAATTAACTTGCCGACTTTGTCTTTTCAGAAATAGACTTCCTGGTGCCAGGTATCAGAGGTATGTCACAGTGGCAATCAAGCTTGCCTAAAGTAAAGGGGATTTATAAGGCCTAAGACATCATGCACTGGGCAAGGATTGTAAAAGTCATGAAACTTGTAATTACAAAAGTTATAACAGCTCAGAGGGAGAGCAGGAGGGGATTTGATCTTCCAGTAAATTGAGCACTATCTACAGGGAAGCCAAGGATCCCCCAAAGCTCCCCACTTGGAATGCCTAGGAGATAAGGGGAGAAGCACCCTCCACTAGCTCTAAGGAATGTTGTTTGGGAAGGTGCAGGAGCATTAGAATCCTTGTCACGCCCTTCTCTAGGAGCTATGATCATGTGGGCGGACATTAATGGGTCTCTGTGTCACAGGATCCCCAAGACATCCACAGGTGGTCGATAAAGAAGTCACGACAGTCACGTGCAACATCTCCAAGGAAAAGGATTTAAGTCAGGGCTTTGGGGGGCTACAACGTCACGCTCACCTAGAGTGTAGGCTCACTCCCTGTCTGTGGGAAGAGAAGCTTTCTTAAATAAATCTTTTCTTCTCTCACCTCTGTGTGTTGCAATTCTTTGCTTGGACTCAGATCTCTGGGTTGCCAGCGCGGCACCTTGCCGGCTCCGGTGGTGCTGTGCCTCCCTGCACCTCTCCTTTTCCTCTCCACCTCTCCACCCTCACCCTGACGGTACCCTAACACAAATCAGGCAAGGACATCCCATGCTGTAAGAGAGTTGCCTGCATTCATTAAGGTGCTCTTTTGTGTCAGACACGGCGCTGAGCCCCAGGGATATGGCTGGAAACTGGAAAGATCATGGTACTTGACCCAGGAATTTTAGAGAATATTGAAAAAAAGGTGCAAGATAACACTTATAACTAATTAATTCATTATAGTTCTGAAATAGTGCTCTATCTTATGGTACCCTAGGTCCATTCAACCATCCAGAATCATGCCAGCATCCCTAACACTTAGCACCATGGCCCATGATTGCTAGTCTCTCTGGATGCCCACCAGGCAGACCTGACCCCATGTCACTCACCTGCCCAGCTTATCCGGGACGCTGCCCATGAGATCTCCAAGTTGGAAGGTAAGTCAGTGCAGGTACTGGGCTGCTCCAGCCAAGCATTCATTCTCATTTCCTCTAGCCTGCCTTCCAACCCAAGTCATGGTGTGAGTGCAGCTAAAAAGAGGCAGCAGCTCTGTGATCAGAGTATTAGTCCTACGTGCAGGAGTCGGTCATTTCTTTCCTGGGTTTCCCCTGCAGCATGGGTACTTTTAAGTGTTGGACTTCCTGTTGCTTAGAGTTCATGTCATGCCTAGGCTGCGGGATGTCATGAGAGTCACTGTTCCGAAGCATGTTTAACAAGGAGGTCCTTACTCTGAGGAGCCCTGCTTTGAACTCCCAAAGTAACCATGAAATCCGCCCTGCTGGCACTCCCTTTGTCACTCTTCTCTGTGTTTCCAGTATAAAGTAGTTAGTGGATAGGCATAAGCCTAGATTTCTCTGCTCTGCTTTGCAACCCTGAGGTGGGGAGACAGAGGGTTTCCTTTTACAAGCTTCTTAGTTTTGGGCATCCCATCTCCTCCCATTTGTAGTACCAACTTCCTGACAGCAACCTCATTTTGCTCTTTCAGTCTCCCAATTATTTAATCCACTCTTTGCTTTAAATACACTCTTTCAGAAATAACTGGCATGGTTTCAGTTTTTCTAATTGGACCCTGACTGATACACAAAAGTCAAAATAAATGTGTTTCGATCTCAAGTGGACTTGATCTCTCTGTGTGAAGCAGCTGTTGGGTAAAAATGTTTTCGGGGAGAAATGGATTCCTGTTGCAGCTCAGTCAATATTTCACAAGTTGACCTTAAGCCACACACTTCACATCCATGTATCTCCATGTATTTATGTGCAAAATGGAGTTGAATTCTATTGCCCCTGGAGTTCTTTCCAAAAGCCTTAACATTCTGTGATTTAATCATTCCATCCTCATCAAATCTCTTGTGAGCAGGCCACTTAGATCTTCAAATTCTCTCTTTAGTGGATCTCTTTATACCTTTTAATCATGTTAAAAATGTCTTCTCTCTTATAGACATTGCTTTTCTTTCCCAGAGCAACTTCCCTGTAGCCTAATTCCAGTTAAGTCATTTCTTGGCTAGAGTGGTTTTCCCAGGGAGATTTTAACCATCCCAGACAAAATTACTTGTTTCTCTCTAAGGCAGCATAAGGATGGCTCTGCCTCATGTTCTAATGCAATGAAATGCTAAACTCTCCTCCAACCTTGTGAGTTTTGTGCTGAACCACTTTCTCTCTAAGTATGAAGCTACACATTTTAGCTATTAATATTGGCAAGTCAGTATTCTGTCTACACGCTCTTGCTGACATGGAGCAATAATAACAATAATAAGAAGAACATACTAAATGTGTAACAGATGCCCAAGTGCAACTCGAGGTGAATAATTGTGGATAAGGAACTGTCATCACCTACCTCACAAACATCCAGCTGGTATCTGAGACATAAGTTATATGGAAATGTGGAACACACCCTCAACCAACCTCAAGCATCAAAATGAAAAAAATATGGCATCTTATGGCATCTTAATGTTGGTGAAACCAACAATGCACTTCAGATCCCTTTCTCCACAGCACACACACCAGTTTCAAGCACATATTCCTGCTAGAAATTGGTTCCTCTCTATGCCAAACTGGTCTCATTATTATATTCTGGGAACAATGCCAGGATCTTGGGTCAGAAAGCCTGAAGCAGTTGGTTCTGCGGTCCTCATCAGTGAGCCATATCTTTTACAGAGATGATATGAGTCTTCTACCAAAGCCACAGTAAATACTAAGTTAGAGACTGAGATTATTGTCTAGAGGATGACAAAGAAGAGAAAAGCAGAACAGGCTTAAATAGCGTTGGTGATGTTTTCTATTTTTAGGCATCCTGTAGTTTCTTTTTTCAATTGATGAATAACTCTTATTTCCAGGAAATAATAGTTGAAGAATGTATTGCTTTGTTGTCCACTTTAGGTCTCTCAAACTGTGTTTTTTGGTGAGCTCCATCCATTATTCTGAGAGGCCAGAGATGAGGAACTGCACACACCCACTGTGGTACCTTGTCTTTCTCATCTCCTGGGCTTAGTGCAACCACACTGCTAACCTTGTGGAAAAAAAAAAACACCAAAAAACCAGAAATGCCTTGTAAGGGGTTTTTTAAGAGCCACTCAACTCCTTTGACAGTTTACCAAGGACTGCAAGAATGTCAAAAAGAGGATGTACTTGAGTTTGGATGCCAAATACTGACAGAAATTTTCCAGCTTTAGAGCCACGACAAGGGCAGTGACTCAGGTGATCGTGTCTGAGAGAGATCTTGATTTCTTCAGCTTCCATCTTCATCTTACTATTTATTTCATTTCCAACTACTCTGTTGGGAAATGGCTTAGGGTTCACTGACACCAAATACTGTGAGAGGCATTCACGGCGTAAGCCTTTGAGGAATTATCTGGTCGCCTGTGAGTAGGTCATAGGACCTCTCCAGAAGAGAGAGAAAGACAGTGATATTGAGCACCAGATCCCTCTCTCAGGTCCAGACTTGGGCGAAATTGTTCTGAAAGTAAAGTTTATTGTCTGCTTATTAGTGTTATTTCCTTTTGTTTCCCCTTCTGCCCCCCCAAAGGATCTCCTGTTTCCTTTCCTTCTCTCTCAGTCCAGTTATCCTTATTTATTCTCCCTTTAAAATTCTCCTTTCAATAGTGGATCTAAAAAACTCATTTACATTGAGTGATGTAGGGTAGATGAGACTAAATGTGTCCATTATCATAATCAGTGAAATTAAAAAAGATAACATGATGGGGGAAGTATCCAGAGTAGTGTACATTAAAAAGAAAAGTCAACCCATAAATGGAAGAAGTAAATATCTAATTGCAGAATCGAAGACATCAATGCATTGGTCAGGAACATTTTAAAGTCCCAGTCATTCTATCTCAATGCCTACCTACTCATAATTAAGCTTTCTCAATTCTGAAAGTCCTATCAGCAGACATCAAAATGGACAACTCTAATCTTAGGAGTTTGGTCTTTTGGATGTTTTTCACTCTGGCTTGATATTGTGAGAATTTGCATTTTCAGTAGAATTGAGTGGGTCTAATTTTACATGGGAAAGACATTGGTCTCATTTTATATATAACTGACATGCTAGACAGGCACAAGTTGTGATGTGATCACACACAAGTGTATTTTTTGTCTCTCACTTCTCCTTTAAAGTATATTTTTTAGAAGAATCTTTTATAATGTCCCTAGATGAAAACTTTGCAGGTCCCTAGTCATTCTTAGGTAAAGACATCCTTCTAATAACTTTAACTCATGGAAATGATTTCAGTTCAGTAATCAGAATGTCTAGAAGAAGACATTGATAAAAATTATGGAGCTGATTTAAAATGAAATTGCTTGTGTATTTGCAACTCTAAGGAAAAGGTGGCTCCTTGAATGGCTCAAAGTGGTCTCATGAAAGCACTCCCCACTGGGCTTGAGGTAAAGCAGAGAATACCCCCTTCCTCATTCTCATAGAGAAATAAGGTCTCAAATGGTAGCACCCCCATTCCACTGAAACATCCCCATTCTCTTCATATTATGTTCATTTTAAAAACTACCTTAATATTACTGAAGGAGTCAAGAGTCATGGAACTAGTTCTCCATCACATCTTTGTAAATCGTGCATTTTAAGTATTTGTCCTACATACACATTGATACATTTTATCTACTTTAAAGATCCTTCAGTTGACATTAACACAGGAATAATCCCACTCTAAAATCTTCTTATATCAATAAACTGATATTGTCCCTAGTGGGTTCAGTTTGTAAATTGAGGATGGTAGGATTCCATCGACCAGAAATGTTAGATGTGCTCCATCTTGTAGCTGCAAACACATACCTAGTACTTTATGCCCAAACAATTGATTGAGAAAGGCAGTCAAATTCCCTTGACTTTCCCCCCAATCTTTCCTCCTACTTGCTCCTTTTCTCCCTCTCTTTGACTCATTCTGGCTTTCCCCCCTCCAAAGGTTAAGCAATGGCAAGATTGATTAATTCACTGGAAGCCATTTGCAAGACTTGAATGGAAGCCTAAGTGTTTATATGTGCATACACACACACACCCACTCACCCCATAAAGACTTGTTTGTGCTGCTAATTCTTTTTTTTTTTGGAGTTGGAGTCTCACTCTGTCGCCCAGGCTGGAGTGCAGTGGCCGCTCCCGGACACTGCAGCCTTGACCTATTGGGCTCTGGTGATCCTTCCGCCTCAGCCTTCCAAGTAGCTGGAACTACAGGCACGTGCTACCACACCCGGTTAGTTTTTGATTTACTGTAGAGATGAAGTCTCCCCAAGTTGCCCAGGTGGGTCGCGAACCCGCGGGCTCAGGCAATCCACTCACCTCAGCCTCCCAAAGGCGCGGGATTACAGGCTGAGCCACCGAGCCCAGCTTGTGCTGCTAATTTCAACTTTCATTTCTGTATTGAAGGTCCATGGGGTAGTCTGTAAAGTCTTTATACTTGTGATCATGTTTCTGTAAGTCTTATTCTTACTCTCTGGAAAACCAAACAGTAAGAAATATTTTAGTCATGGTCTTGCAGACAGAGGGTGAAGCAGAGATGCTCTTTCCACTGAGCAAGTCAATGAAAAGCAGTACAAAAATCAACCCACGGTTTCACTCCACAAGTGGTTTGTTTCACCAGCCTACACCTCATCACTTTCCATGTCAGCATAGGCACTTTACTCTTCTACTCTGCAGCTGCAATGCTAGGGTGGTAGTGTTGAGGATGAGGCAATCATTACAACCTATCGTGAATTCAGAATGGAATGTAGGAGCAATACTGCCACACTCTTTCCTACTAGGCTATTGGTCGCCATGAGTGTTTCTCTTTCATTCCTACCATCGCATATTTTACTTCTGCAAAGGACCAGTTTCTAGAATTCTGCAAATATGTGGCGTGACTGGGATTTCCTAAAATGTATCACATCTTCTTTGTGTTGTTACATACATCTGTTAATGAACCTTTTTAAAACTTAGCTCAGAGGGACTGACTAATTCAGTTAACCCTCCAAAAGGTTGGAATTAATTTTGAAGAAACCAGCATTTGCAATTCTTATTCAGCAGAGCACTTGGTAAAGTCCTTTGTTGATAATAATATTTGGCTTTATAATTGATACATATAGCCTCCTACCCTTAATATGACTATTTTTATTATCTTGTTTTTATGTGCTTTCTTATTATGAAAGATATTGCTCTAGTGATGCCAAAGACCAGTGAGGCTGGTGGTGAAGTGATCGGCACCAGGCCAATGCAATCGGTCAAAATGAAGAGATCAGAAAATATAATGAACTGACTTATGAGACAGTGATTCTTTTGATCTAATGCTGCATGAGCAGTAAATCCATATACTGCTGGCGATCATTTTAAAGTATAGCCACAATTTCTATGATATTCCTCCCTTTAAGAAGTGAAGTTTAATTCTGCTCTACTTGAGTATAGGGTGTTAGTGACTCATTTTCAGTGAGCAGCACATGTTGGACATAATGGTGGTTAACTTCATAAAAGACCCTACAACCTCAGCCTATCTCTCTTGGGTCATTCACCTGGAGGAAGATGGCATAATAGTTTGAGGACAAATCAAACAGCCCATGAAGGGCCTACAGGAAAAAGGTACCGAAACTTCCTGACAATAACCATGTATGTGAGCCATCTTGGAAGTAGCCCTATTCAAGCATTCAGATTATTGCAGCCTCATCCAACATTTTGACTATAATGTCTTGAGAGACTCAGTACCAGAACTATTCAGCTAAACCTTTCTTGATTTCCTGCCCAATAGAAATTGTGAGCTAACCATTGTTATGAAGTTTCTAAGTTCTGAGGGCTTCTAAGGGTTTCTAAGTTTTTATGTAGTTGCCTCTGAAATATTTAACATTAGAGTCTCTTGATAAAATGGAGGAAAAGTTGTTCATGACAAGCAAGAGATGGTTTGGTCACTTTAGGAAGAGAAGGGGTTGATGTAAAAGTGGAGTCCACAGGGACGCTGCAAACAGCAGTAAAATACATTGGAGAATTTTCCAGTGAAGGTAACTGAAATAATTGAAGGAGTCATTAAACACATAGTAGAAAAGAAAGCAAGGGAAAATCAAGACACTATGAAAATGTCCTTCCCTACCAAAACAGGATCTTAGGGGCATTCATATACATAGATCTGGCAGTAAATATTTTCAAAATAGAAACGTTTGATTCAAACCCAGTTTGCATATCCTAGCGGGAATAAGGAAAGCCTAAACTTGCTTTAATAAGATTTTTCTTTCTTAGTGCCCCAGGGACCTGCACTATCCCTCGTGATTTCCCTCTACCCTACCCACATCTTTATAAACAGGTCCTGTATTCATCTCTTCTTGAGCTGCTTAATTTGAGAGTATCATCTTTTGCTTGCTGGGAGGATCCTTGGAGGTCTTCCTGAAACCACATCACGCTAACCCTTTGCCTACAGGGGTCTTGTCAGAGGCAGGGCTACAGCTTTTATATTTTTGTTTCCTGAAGTGTTTCTAGAACCACAGTAAGTAGTCAATACGTGTTTAATAAGTATACGGGCAAACAAATCCACACACGCAATAAGGAGGGAGGAAGGGGGAGAAAGCCCCTTAATCAAAGAAATGTATTTTGTGTGGATCTAAGAAGTTATGTACTCCATCTCCAATATTACAGAGCTTGGGAGCTTGGCAACAGTGTGGGAGTTGCATATCTTTAGATTCTTTTGAGATGGAACTTAACCTGTAAGACTTTTGTGTTTAAGAGTCAGGATTTGAAATCAAGAAGACCTCACTGAATCCTCATTCTCCCTTTCTAGTTTTAGAAACTGAAGAAGGTAATTTAAAATTTTATAACCTCCAGTTTTCTCATATATAAAATGAGGATAACAATACTCGCCTCTAAGTGTCATTATTAAGAATGCAACGGAAAAAAAAAAAGAATTTAAGGGGATCATATCTGTAAAGTCCTTGGGAGTAAGGTCAGACACTAGGACAGAACTCAATAAATGAAAGTTTTTATGTTTGTTTTTTAGAGGCATTATGATTTCACAGAAGACAGAAGTAAAAATGAAATCATTATACGAGGGGGTAACCCCCCGAAAACTGAAATTATTTTTTGGAGAATGAGCCCCTTGTAATACAGGCTTCCCCTGCTAGATGAATATTCTAGGAACCCATTGGCATCAGTGTACCAGCTAGTGTTGTTGGGAGAGGCTGAATTCAGCCTCAGTGAATTTATTTTAGAGATTCTTTCAACATGTTTGCCCATTTCATGATGGGCGATTTACGAATGCACCTGACTATACTGTGCTGAGTGTCCAGCAGTTTTTGATCAAAAACAACATGACCCTCATGCCCCACCCTCTCTATTCACCTTATCTCACCCTGAGTGACTTTTTTTTTTGTTTTCCCTGATGACAAAAGTTCTCAAGGGACAAGTTTTGTCGATGTAGAAGAGGTAAAACAAAAAAATGGCAGAAGTACTAAAAGGTGACAAAATTGACAAGTTCAAAAACTGTTTTGAGCAGTGGAAGAAGCATCTTTATAGGTGTATTGCATGAAACAGAGGTTACCTTGAAGGTGATTAAAGTTTAAACATGTAGCTGGGGTTGGTGACTCAGCCTGTAATCCTGCGCTTTGGGAGGCTGAGGTGAGTGAATTGCCTGAGCCCGTGGGTACGAGAACCACCTGGGCAACTTGGCGAGACCTCATCTCTACAATAAATCAAAAACTAGCCAGGCGTGGTAGCACGCACCTGTAGTTCCAGCTACTTGGAAGGCTGAGGCAGAAGGATTGCCGGAGCCCAGCAGGTTGGGGCTGCAGTGGCCGGGAGTGGCCACTGCACTCCAGTCTGGGAAACAGAGTGAGACTCCAACTCAAAATAAATAAGTAAATAAAGTTTAAATATGTAAGAATAAATACTGAATATTTAATAAATAATTTTGGGTGTTTTGGGTCCCCTCCCATAAAAGCTCAGGTCAATGTATGCTTTGAATGATTTTTCCCCTTACATTCCACAATATAACTCTTGTACTCAAAACATGTGTGTCCTTTCTTGGTCCCTTACACTTACCATGATCATTCAACCAATAATCATGTGTTGAGCCTTTCCACCATGGCCGCTTTCCTATGTTAACCATAATTCTGCCCAAGGACCTTTGCACTTACTGTTCTCTCTGCTTCAAAAGCTCTTATTGCAGATATTCATATGTAAAGAACTAGGAATTACTCAGTTATCATGAGTAATGAAAGGACAATGGGAGGTGAAATGACAGAATGAATTTTCTGAAAACCATGTGATGGACAGAAAATTGGCCTTAGGGTTAGACAGTCTGTATTCAAATCCTACCTGTTTCTTACAAGTTCTGTGTTCTTGAATAAATTGTTTAATCTTTCTGAAACTCAGATTATTTTTTTCTTTTGAAGACTGGAAGTGATAACTGACCAACTTACTATACAAAGATGTTTTAAGGATCAAATGACTTATTATATGTGAAATGGCTTCTTTGGCTATAAAAGCTTTAAAAATTTAAGTGAAATGGACCCTAACTGTGTGCCACCTGCTGTGGTCTTCATGGCTATGGTGCTCTGTTCTTAGGCAGTGACTCTCAGTGTGGTTACTGCTACAATAGTTCTTAAAGTTTCTAAATTTATTTGCTAGGGCTGCCATTACAAAGTGACACAACTGAGTAGTGCAAACAACAGAAATATATCATCTCATAGTTCTAGAAGGTAGAAGTCCAAGATCAAGAAGTTTGCAAAGCACAATCCCATTCACAATAGCCACACAAAAAAGAAATACCTTGGCAACCACTTAACCACAGAAGTGAAAAAACTTTACTATGAGAACCACAAAACACTGCTCTAAGAAATCAAAGATGACTCACACAAATGGAAAAAATATTCCTTACTCATAAATTGGAAGAATCAATACTGTCAAGATGACCACGCTACCCAAGGCAATCTACAGATTCAATGAAATACCCATCAAATTATCAACAAAATTTTTCTCCAACCTGGAAATGATAATACAGAAATTCATATGGAAACAGAAGAGCACAAGGAACAATCCCACTTCCAGACTTTAAACTTTATTACAAGACTACAAGACTAAGACAACCTGGTCTTGGTACAAGAATAGACACATAGAACAATGGAACAGGACAGAGATTTGGAAGCAATTACATAGTCTCTCAACCAACTCATCTTTGACAAAGCCACCAGTAACAATCACAGGGGAAAGGACACCATATTTAGCAAATGGTGCTGGGTAAACTGGTTGACGTGCAGAAGAATGAAACTGGACCCCTAAATATCATCATATATAAAAATCATCTCAAAATGAATCAAAGACCTAAATGTAAAACCTCAAACTATAAGAATCTTAGAAGAAAACATAGGAAACACCCTCGTGCATGTTGGAATAGGCAATGAATTCTTGACCAATTCCCCAAAAGCTAATGTCATAAAAGCTAAGATTGACAAGTGGGACCTTATCAAGCTGAAAAGTTTTTGCACAGCAAAAGAAAACATCAAGAGAGGAGGAGAAAATCCACATAATGGGAAAAAGAATTTGTTAATTATGCATCTGACAAATACCTGACATCCAGGATCTGTAAGAAACACAAATGAGCAGAAAGGAAAAGAACAAACAACCCTATTCAAAAAATGGGCAAAAGAAATGAATAGACAGGATATTTTTTTTTTAAAAAGATATACAAGCAGCTAACAGATAGATGAAAAAATGCTCACCCTCGTTAATAATCAGAGAGATGCAAATCTAAACCACAATGAGATATCACCTAACTCCAGTAAGTATGACCATCGTTAATAAATCAAAAAACAACAGTTGCTGGCACAGGTGTGGAGAAAAGGGAACATTTTACACTGTTGGTGGGAGTGCAAACTGCCTCAGTCAGTAAAGCATGGGACTCTTTTTTTTTTTCTTTGAGTTGTAGTCTCACTCCATCGCCCAGACTGGAGTACAGTCGCTGCTCCCGGCCACCGCAGCCTTGACCTGCTGGGCTCCAGCGATCCTTCCGCCTCAGCCTTCCGAGTAGCTGGAACTACAGGCACACGCTACCACAGTCGGCTAATTTTTTGATTTATTGTAGAGATGAGGTCTTGCCAAGTTGCCCAGGCGGGTCTCGAACCCACAGACTCAGGCAATCCACTCACCTCAGCCTCCCAAACGTGCGGGATTACAGGCTGAGCCACCAAGCCCGACTGAGCATGGGACTCTTAATCCCAGGGTCATGGGTTCAAGTCCCTGTTTGGGTGCCACTTGCCAGAGTCCAGCTCCAGTGGGTCAGGGTTTCCTGTCGGAGGGACAGCGTCAGCAGAGGAGAAAAAACTTGGACACTGACTCTGCTGCAAGCAGGACAAATGCCAATTTATTGTCTTTTTCAACTCCTTTTATACCCTAGATTTTGGCTTGAGACGAAAGCATGTTTTTTGTTTTCAAGGCAATAAGTTTCAATTTAATGGACCAGACAGGCAGTGTATCTTTGTTCATCCTGTTTTGATCTTTAAAAATTATCATCCTAAACATTAACTATAAATTTTATAAACTCCTAACATTTTCTAGTGATTATCATTTCTTAATGTCCATACAAAACTTACTTATTTCTATAACTATTACATTATAAATCATTAACAAGTTCTAAGCACTGCAATTGTCACATAGATTAGTAAGTCACACCTGTCACCTTCACACAGCAATTTGCAACTAGCTGGGGTAAAACAACATTTTCAAGGTTTCATAGTCGCAAGTAGGCCTGACTAGTTTTCCCTAATTTCACACCTGGTGTTTACAACCTGCGTCAATTATTCCCTGCCAGGGAGACTGGGCTTTAATGTTTGTAAAACAAAGGGTCTCCAGGGCTCAAGTCATCTCAGTTACAATCCCTTAACCAAATTACAAACCTTCTTAACAAAGGGAAGTAAAGCCAAGTGTACTCTAATGGAAGAGTATACTTCTAACAAAGCAAATCCTTCTTTTACTAAACACTACTATTTGGTAAAAATTATTTTTCCCATATAAAACTCTTTACATCTTCCAGCTCCCAGGTTTTCAGTGGCAAGATTGAGAGTGGAGGTAGAAGAAGCAGGGTCGATAGCTGCCCAGAGTTGCCCTGCAACCTGGGGTCTTCAGCCTTCTGGACCCTGTCAACGTGAAGGCCTCTGTGGCTGGCTCCCAACAGCAAACTAGTTCAATCTCTATGGAAAGCAGTGTGGCAATTCCTAAAAGAACTAACAGTTCACCTTCCATATGATCCAGAAATTCCTCTCCTGGGAATATACCCAGAGGAACATAAATCGTTCTATAAAAAAGACACCTGCATATGCATGTTTATAGCAGCACTAGTCACAATAGCAAAAACATGGAACCAACCCTACTTGCCATCAAAAGTGAACTGGATAAAGAAAATGTGGTACATATACGCAATAGAGTATTACAAACCATAAAGAAGAGCAAAATCATGGACTTCACAGCAAACTGGATGGAGTTGGAGACCATCATACTTTGTGATCTACCACAGAAACAAAGAACTGAATGCTGCATGTTCTCATTCATAAGTAAGTGCTGAACATTAATCACATTAGCACAAGGGAGGGATCAGCAGCTGCTGGACAGTGTTAGGCGAGGGAAGGAGGAAGGAAGGGCATCTCTTGTGACAACACAAGAGATCCCAAACCAGGGGAGGTGAGGGCCAGCTGAAGGTTCAAACTTCACCTGCATACAGTCTACTTGAGTAGTTAATCCCTACTTGTATCTCATATCTCTATAATGAAATACAATTTAAAAAGCAAAGTTTACAGCATTGTTGCTTTCTGAGAGCTCAAAGAGAACCTGTTCCACACCTCTCCCCTGGCTTCTGGTGGTTTGCTGGCAATCTTTGGCACTCCTTGGCTTGTCAAAGCATCACCCTATCTCCACTTTCATCTTTACATATCATTCTTCCTGCATGTGTCTCTATGTCCCAATTTCCCCTGTTTATAAGAACAATAGCCATAATGGATCTAGGCACAGTGTAATAACCTCATCTTAACCATTTACATCTGAAACAATCCAATTTCCAAATAAAGTCACACTCTGAGGTACAGGGGGTTAGGACTCCAATATAAAAATTTTCTCAGGGACCCAGTTGCATAGATAACAATGATGTACTTTGATAATGAGTTCCTTGCCTGATCAGATCACTGAGAGGCAAAGCTTTGCTTCTGGGTTAATCTAACTCATCTTCTTTTGATAACTGTTCTCTTTCCTCCAGCCCACTCTCAGGATGCTCCTGTGATACCATTCCTTTGGTTCTCAGATGTCTCCTTCCACGTGGATGGGAGTGGTCTGCTCCAGAGTGGGTGAATATTCTATCGCTTATATTGTTTAGAATTGCTGGTGCAAGATGATTATAAAAAACGGCTTACTTTTGGTTGGTGTTATTATTCTTGTTAAATTCTCTACAGACAATGCATTGCTTTATTGCCACCACCAGGGCGGATTGCTCCCAGTGTCCTGCCCTTGATAAGCCTCTGCCTGATCTGCCCCTATACATCTCAGCTCCCAGGGGGTACAGCACCAATTATTTCCCAGGAGGCTCCTCAATCCCTATGCAAATAAAATTTCACCAAGACTCATCCTTAGATGAGTAAACATGCCCAGATATGCTTGTTAAGAAAAATTATCCAAAACTTGCATAAAGGCTAGGAGTGTACAACACAGCCTTTCAAAGACATGCTGGGGTGCGGTTTAATGAGCCCACCCAAGGAACACATCACTGTCTATGGGAATGTACTGTTTATGGCTCAGCTATTTATTATTCAGTAAAGATTCAGACTCTGTGAAGTTACATGTTAACTCATAGGTCTTGTCCAGTAGAGGGTGCAAACAATTTTGTCCAGTAGAAAAGATAACTTTGGTAAGCCATTAACCTAGCAATCTTATTCCAAATCTTTTTTTCTTAAATGTTTGTAAAGTCCAGTTCCTTGAGCCATTATTTTTATCAAAGTTACCATCTTGGTGGGTCCATAATTAATGAGTTAACACATCTTTATCACCAGTCAAAACACATCAATCAGCAGTAGAAGGATATGGCTCAAGCTGCATCCCAAGTCTTACAGTGTGTGGCTTATTTCCACTGCAATTGCTCAATGTTCCAAAATAGGATTGATGGAGATGCAGATATTCCTTCCATTGAGGTTATTTTACCTCCTCTTTCCTTTTTACTTATGCCCTTGCTGAAACCTCTTCCACTTACCGCTTCACATTTCTGCTTCCTCCAATGAAGGAAGAAGAGTGGAGGACGGAAGAAGAAAAGTTGTGTTCATACATGTACAAGAAGCATTTGGAAGTCCACTTCTAAGGAAAAATGACAGTGCCATGTCCTCCAATCACACTGTGGACTTGTAGCACAAGGAGACTACATTTTTGGAAAATTAGGTCTGAACAGAGAGTGGTCATAAGCTCTCAGTCGTGGAAAAACCAGAAAAAATACTAACTGGGAGAGCTCTGTCAATGGAAATTCAATCTCTTTCGGACTTTTCCTAGGATTCCTAAGTACGCAGCCTCCTATTTTTTCAAAACCTAATCTAGAGGAGGTATAGCAAATTCCCTGTTTCACTAAAATTAAAATTTCTTTTTAAAGCCCTAAAGTTGGTCATTGCTGTATGCATTTCCAGGTTTTGGTTATGTAAGAGGATGTTCAAATGGAAGATTTGGCAGAGACTCTTATGCAGTAGGTATCTGATTTTGAAGTGTGTGGTAAAGCAGATCATCCTTGTTTCAAAGAAGAAAATCAAAAGTCAATTATTCCCTTAACTTTCATCAGGAATATGAAAGCGTTTAGATTGGTAGAAATGAAGGGAGCATTTATAACAAGGGGTTCTTTGAAGAGGGCTATGCTGTGAGTCCCACCCACCGTCCCTTCTTCAAGGGGAGGGGCAGGGATGCTTCCTGGAGAGCTTGCCTTGTGTCCTCTGGATCAAGGGGACACAGTGGTTCTTGGATGTAAAAGATGAGATTAAAAGCTAAATAGTCCTTTCCTCTCCATCTCTATAAGTGGCGTACACCTCACCTGCCCCTTGACTTATCACTCTGCCATGTGACTTAAACTGCCAGTGAGACTCGAACAGGGGCTTGGAATATGCTGCCTGCTGGGCATGCCCCCTTTCCTCGTGCCTTTGCCTTTGTCATGGGAAGAATATACCTGGCCACACCTCTGATCCAAGGAGAATGACAGACTCTCTGAATAGATCTGCTGTCCCAACCAGCCCACAGGTATGAGAATAAACTTGTTATTTTGAGCCACTGAGATCTGCGGTGGTTTATTATGCAGCACCACTGTGGTCATCACTGAATGATATTGCTGGCTAACTGCTTTGGTAGTAGAGAAAAGGAGAGAGTGGCGGCTTGATGGATTGGAATCAACCCCCCTCCCAATTTATCCAGGCGAAGGCGTGCTTGGAGGTTTCCTGTCGATGGGATATAGATACATTCTCTGTGCTGGAAAGAGACTTAGCATGGGGTTTGTCAAACAAGACTGACCAATTCAACCTGTAAAGAAACGATGAGTTCCTCCTAAATTTAAACAGTTAAATTTACTCACGTAGACAGCAGAAGCAAAAGTATCAGTTCTGTGTCTCTTGTTCCACAGGACACCACCAGAACAAAAAAGACTGGATGCCTGCAATGTGAATGCCGGAATATCCTGTTGCCGAAGAGCCCATACTATGCTGCAACAAGGCAGTTTTATAGCCTGCAGCTGTGTCCTAAGTGGGAGTGAGACAGAAAGGCTTCTGCCTTGTCAGAACCCAGGAGGCGATGAGGAATTGTCTCTTGACAGCCTCCCAGGAAGATAGGGGAAAAAGTGCGAAATGGCCTTGTCGTAATTAGCTCCTCCCACACTGTATATTATCATTAGTCTTCTGCTCAAAAGTGTTTGAATGTACTGCTATCAGAACAAATTTTCAAGTGCCAAGATGAAATCTATCGCAATAATAAAGATGCACTATCTCCATTTACAATTACAGATCAAAAATCTTTTTAAAGGCAAATTCATTGATGCAAGTAATCATGATACAGAAAAAAGTTTCTCTTAGCTTGTGCAACGTTTTTTTGTTATCATTTTTAAAAAGCTGGTTTATACGTTTACTGTGAATAAAACCCCTTCCAGATGAGAGCTCAAAAATAATAGAAGATTTTTGCAGAGACTCTCTGGTTGAAGTAGGACATAATGAGAAAAATTTTACTCCTTTTGGGGAAAGGAATGCCAATCTAAATTTTAGTAAAGTTTTGCATAAAGATACAGACAATACTTATGCAATGTTGAAGCAAAGCATGAATGATTTTATGGAAAGTGTTGACTGTCCTGCTTGTATTCTGCAAAATGCTACTCACACAGCCATCTGATGTCCTTTCTACTGACATTGATGCAAGTCATGAGATTCTTGAACTTTGGCATTTATATTGTTTGAATTGAGCAATTAAAGGATTTTTGTGATTGGCATCTTCAATTTAAAGATTCCTCAAATTGAAATTCTTCAATTTTCTTGTATTCAAATGCCTACTGGATCTCTCTAATAAATGCAGTTGACAGAATCCTTAGTTTATTTGAAACACTGAAATCATATTTTAATTCCAAGGAAAAGGTCCTTAAACTTTTAAGTAATCTTTTGAGTGAAAGCCTACTTATTTTTAAATTTCTTACCACTTATAGTTTTCAATACTGCTTTAGCAGTAAGATTATGCAAACTGAAAGAAAAGCAAACAGTATTATTGAAGACTCGATTGCTTCAAGAAACTTACTGAATGTGTGAGAGAAAGAAATGACCGAAAAATGTATCCCTTTAAGTGTCATGACTTTTAAAAAGGACAGGCTTATAATGAACAGGAAAATAAATTCCTAAATGAGGTGGGTAATTATTACAGCACTAGTCATGACTGTCTTTTTAAATGGATTTCATTCCTTGAAGAATTTGATTATTTTGTGTGGATATCACTAAATACTCCTCTAGTTTGTTTGCAGTTGAAGAAGAAGGGATTAAGATTTGACAACCATGCTCTTCTCTTTGTCAGTTTCATAATTTAAAAAAGTGTTGATCAAGAGATTCAATGTAATGCTGAAGAATAGAAAAGTCAGTTATGCCATAGAAGATGGCATTATTTGTTGTAACAAATAAAATGTGAAGAGTGATTCTTAGAATTGTAAACTTTATGTCAGCACATGTTTGGTATACCAGCCCCGAATGCTAGTGTTGAGAATGACTTCTCATTAATGAATGCTCAATAAAAAAATAAGAATAAATTGAATGTAACCCTGTAGAAGCTGTGTTACAATGTAACAGGAAGATAAACTGTAACTGCAAGAAGTTTTATAAGCAAATTTCACAAAAATAACTGTCCAGGACAGCCACACATCAGGGAAGTATAACTAAAGAAAGAGATATGCAATTTAGGTTTTTATCAGGTATTTCAGATAAACAACAGGTAATTTTTAGTACCATATATAATTTGTAATATTTTTCTTTTAATCTACAATGCATAAGCTATTCAAAATAATTGAAATTTACCTGGGTGTTTCATATTTTTATTTGCTTAATCTGTTAATTCTAGCCAGGGTTCAAATGGAGGGTAACCCAGAACCCTCCTAAAACATCTTATTTACTTAAGAACCAGTCTTTCACACAAGCAGACCATGAGCTAAAGAGGAAAATTTCCATGATAAACACAGGGTCTTCAAGTTGACTAGAATCCTAGCGATTGTCTATACCAAGACAGAAGAAATCCCATCACTAATTCATTCCAGCTTAATATCCTAACAGCTGGAAAAGTGTATGTAAAGATAAAATTTTTGTACAAATTTCTCAATGTTTTGCAAGGTTTTTTTTTTTTTTGAACCACAGTTTATATAAAATAAAAGTCACTCATGGTTCTTGCCAACACAGGCAAAGTTAACCCTAATGTCTGGAAGGTGTCTTCCTCAAAGAAATTTGCTTTGAGCACCACAGAGGTTCCCCTATCCTTGGGGGCAGTTAGAAGTCTCTGGGTTGCATTTTTTGTGTTTCTTAAGTTGCAACAGCACTTCCATGAACATAGTCCCTAGTTAGAAGGTCAACTTCATTCATGTAAATATTCTCTGGGGCTCCTCTTCCCTTCTGAACTATTTCTTTTAATGACCGCTCAAAAGTTTTTTACATGTTCTGTCCTTGTTTTGGTTTTATACCAAAAGGCACGTTACTGTTCCCAGACATGAATGTAGGGTTTAGCTAAGTCTCAAGCCATTCTTTTGCTTGCAGGTTACCTTTCGGACAGGCGATGAGGAAAAGCAGTAGCAGCAGCCGGGATTCCTACCAGAAATAAGACAGCAGAGATTTCTTCCATAATGGGATGGTTATTGAGGGAGAATATAAAGTACCACTAACTAAGAGTCTAGAAGATGCCAACTCATCAACCTGAGTTCAGCTCCAATAAGTAAAATGCATGATGTACTTCTACTGAAATGATGATAACAAAACAATGGAAGGCATCGGTGGAAAAAGTCAGTGGATTTCTGCTCTTACGTATTTCTGTTATCATAGATCTGGATCCAAGTTTTCACCAGAAAGAAATCAGTCTCTTCAAATTTGTTTCTTCTCCTGAAAAAACAAATGGATAGGGAGCACGCCTTCTCATAAATTTGTGAGAATTTCACACACAGCAGGCCCTCAGTAAGTGTTATTTGTCTCCCTCCTTCATCCATACATGCTTCTATACATAACTATGTATAAGCACGTATGGAAGCATGTATATATATAGTTATATAGTTGTTCAATCTACAGATATTTACTGAGTACCTGTTCTGTGTTTGTATTCTGGTAGGTGCTGAGGATAACAATGGGGAACAAAACAAAAACAAAGCCCCAAACTCAAGATTCTTGTCCTTATGGCATTCACATTAGCAGGAGATAGGCATTTATTAGACATTAAATGTCAAGTATAACAGTGACAGCTGATATGAGGGGCAGTTGATGATGCCCTAAGAATATGTACTGGTGGCTTCAGGTAACCTTTCTCTCAGAAAATTAAAATTGAGTGTAGATCCAAAGGATAAGTAAGAGATGATTGTAACTGAGCAGCATGGGCTCAGTTGGGAATGAGCCTGGGAATTCCAAGAAAGGAAAGGGGTCACTAAGGGTAGAATATGTTGGAAAATATAAAGAAAAATGGAAAGACTCAGCACTTGGGCTGATCTTTTGTGCAAAGCTAAAGTAGGTGACATCATGGCACTCCTCTTAGCCCTAACATTCAGTGCATATAACTTTATATTCCACCACACTGTTTGTTTGTGGACTGACTCAGTGCATAGCTACGGATTAGATTATTTTTAAATGGTCACTCAATTCAATTATTCATTGACCAAAGTAACCAGATCATAAACAATTATTTCAGTCTTCTTAATAACACATTAGCTTGATTATAGAAATAATTGGGAAAGATGACCCAGTTAATTGGTTTAGAGAAAAATGGGTTTCCCCGTATATGCCGGGCTTAATGTAGCCTAACATGGTTTGGTTAGAATCTAGTTGGAAATGGAAAGATGTGTTCATGACAAGCTAGTATAGGCTTTAAAATCATGTCTTTGTTTATGATCTTGTAGTACTGATCTCATATTGGCCTGACATGACCTGATATATTATGCATGGCTTCTAGGGGCCAAGGATATGTCCATATATCCGTCAGAGAGCTTTAATCAGCAATGTAAACCTTGAATGTTTAACAAAGTAAGATACTGTGCTATGGTGAGAGTAAATTAAGACACATGAGAGATTATTTCTAAAGTGTTTATCCCAAAGTCCAGCTTGGCAGAATAAGCAAGAGATTTGTAATCACCCAAACTGGGGTTTAAGGCCAAGTTTGGCCAACAGCTGTGTGACTTTTGACAAGTGTCCTAAGCCATATGAAGCCTCAGGCTCCTCATCTGTAAAATGGGGATTTTAATACTTAGTTCTCAAAAAACAAATGAGATCAAATACACAAAGTAATAAATGAACATTTGTTACCTGCTCACCTTCCTTTATGAAGGAAGTCTAAACATTCTCAATGAGAGGACTTATGACCCCTGAATAGCAGTTCTGAGTCCAGAAAGGAGCTCTTTGGATCATGACAGCAGAGTCCAGTGGAGAAAGTGTCAGGGCAGGATTCAAGAGAGAGGGAGGGCAGTCACTCCAGGGATTACACCCCCCCAGAGATAGGGACATACATGTGGTCTCTATGTGAACACAGGGGACCTATCTGCAAAGGGGCTGGTGGGTTTGAGAATCATGAAATAACTGAAGAATGGGTGTGACTCTTTAGTCCATTTGTGCTGCTATAAGGCGTACCCTATACTGGGTAATTCATAAATTGTAGAAATTTATTGCTCACAGTTCTAGAGGCTGGAAAATCTAAGATCAAGGCACTGGAATTTGGCATCTGGTAAGGCACTTTCATTCTGTGCCCACACATGGTAGAATGGGCAAACACTATGTCTTCATGTGGTGAAGGCAGAAAAGCCAAAGGAGATGGAAGGGGATAACTCATTCTCTGAAGCCCTTTTATAAGGGTTCTGTTCCCACCCATGAGAGTGCCAACCTCATGGTTTAATCATCTCCTAAAAGTTTCAGCTCTTCATACTATCATGTTGGTGATTAACTTTCAGCACATGAATTTGGGGGTATACATTCAGACCATAGCAATGACTAAAAAGACCAATGTGAAAAACAGCTGACCTTTGCTCTCTATATACAAAAAACACAATGCTCTGAACAAATTTTTTCATTTCTTCAGCTGTGAAGATGCCAACTCAAAAGACACGAGGGACTTGATCTGTCCAAACTGGTATAATGCTATTGCTGTGCTAAGAGAATCTACATGGAGGAAATGGCTACCCTTGTTATTGTCATCACAGAAGGAAGATGAACTCCCATTCTGAGGGAGCCAATTTCTGTTTTTCAGAGTCCTATGTACCCCTCAGCCTGCAAAAGAATTCTGTTGATGCCTACTTGGAGTTGGCTGCAATCTTGTGTTAAAATCATGATCCCATTAGCTGTAGGACTATTAATCTTCTTATAGACTGTTAGACAGAAAAACCACAGGCAGTGAAATAACAGCTGGTTGGGAGCGATGAAACTTTAAAAAGGCACAGTTGAAAGGCCTGGTGTGAAACCACACCAAAGCCCAGCCTTCAAGCAACAAACTCGTTGACTATCCCCCACAGGCTGGCTGAAACACGTTCAGAACTGGAAAGATCCACAAGGTGGGTGTGAGAAGCCTGATATGCCCCGTTACTCATGTCACTTGCTGCTTAAGGCCTGGAAGAGGAAGCCAAAAAATAAAATCTCTAGGCTCACAAAAATTCTGACCAGCCTATAACACGCTTTTCTCCCTTCACTTCCCACACTTGCCCTTGTCAACTGTGACAAAGCCATTGGCAAGTTGCCTGGAGAAAGATCTGGGTACAGGTTGGAGAGTTTCTTGTTCTATTAGGACTCATATTTTCTCAGTATCTGGCCTCAGCTTCAGTTATGTGCTAGTTTAAATAATTGCATTATTTAAGAAAAATTTAGCCTTAAAACTCCCAATGCTTGAAAGGAAGTTAACACTAACCAATGAAGTTAGCAACAGGAGAATGGTGGTTTGAAGGACAGGAGGGCTCCAAACGTCTGAGCGCCCAATGAACCAGGCATGAGTATGAAGGTTGGACTTGGTGCAGGTATGAAATCACCCGAGCTTTCTCTCACAAGTCAGGGCAGGAGATCAGTGAGAAAAAGCAAATTCTGATATTCAGCTGGAAGTTGTTATTATGCATGGGCCTGCAGAGTGTAGAAATGAGAGTGCTCCTTGAGGAAAAGCCAGTAGGGCCTAGTGTCCTCAATGCAGGACAGGATTTTCCCAGTGATCTATGAGATGTGTGACATGGTAACTATGCAAGAGTTACCTTATCTACTCTTCAGAGCTTTGCTTTCACAGGTATTTTCTTTTCTTTTTTTTTTTGCAAAAAGAAATCTCCTCTATGAGGATATGGAGAAATTGGAACCCTCCTACACTGCTGATGAAGAAGTTACTTTGAAAACTGTCTGACAGTTCTTTAAAAAGTTAAACATAGAGTTCCCATATGACCCAGAATTTTACTCCTAGGTATATACTCAAAGGCACTGAAAACATGTGCTCACAAAAAAAAAGGCAACACGTGCATAAATGTTCATAACAACATTATTCATAATAGCCAAAAACTGAGCAGCCCAATGGTTCAACAGATGAATAAATAAATAAAATGTTTATCGACACAATAGAATGTCATTCAGGCATAAAAAGGATGAAGCACAGAGACAGGCTAAAACATGGATGAAATTTGAAAACATTATACTAAGTGATAGAAGCTAGATAGAAATGACCACATACTGTATGATTCCATTTAAATGAAATGTCCATAAGAGGCAAATATATAGAGCCAGAAAGTAGAATGAAGTTGTCAAGGGATAGGGAGAGGGAATAGGGAGTGACTGCTAATGGGTATGGGATTTCTTTTTTGGGTTGATGAAGATGTTTTGGAGTGGGATAGTGGTGATGAATGCACAACCTTGTGAATATACTAAAAATGACTAAATTGTCTGCTTTAAAATGGTGAATTTCATAGTATGTGAATAATATCTCAATTTTAAAAAGGAAATCTTCAAAGTGAGAAGACACTGTAGAAATATATAGCTAAAGGACAGAATTTAAATTTGCATTTAGAGATTCACATGCTTATTTGGACTTTGAGTAGACATGTTTCATTTTGAGCACTTTATGACATCTAAATAGGGTACTTTTTCAAAAGAAAAAAATCATAAATCTCATATAAATATAAGATGAACATATCAGAGGCTTCATTTAATCTATTAATTAATGAGGAAACTAGTAAGATGTTACAACAAGTTCAAAGGAGAATTCAAAGAAAGAGAAATATGTGCAATAAGGGATGATGAAATGAACTTTCAAATAAATGTAAAATGGGTCTGTCCTCAGGGCAGTAATTAATTGCATTCCACAAGGTATAATTCATTTGCATTTTTATGGACAAGAAACATTTGTATTATTATCAGTTTTCTCCAATTTATAGCACTGTAAAGTAGCTCAAAGTCAATAAAAGGTAGGAAAAGCTTTAGAAGGGTGTGCTGGAGAGAACATCTAGCAATCAAAACTTTTTGTCCATTATAAAATTCAAAATTTTTTTCTGGCTTGTTTGAGATATTGTAGGTACATTAATGGTTAAATTAAAAAATGGACGATCGCTACTGTTTTTATCATGAATATTCAGATTTATAGATTCCATAATAAATGAAAATCATGTCAATTATTATCCAGTTGATAGATATATATTTAGTAGCTATTCTATGCTAGTCCAGAAGCGTACAAGTTAGTTAGTGATTGGCTTGGGGGGAAGGAGGGTAGCGAGGAACACAAAGCATTTAAATATGAAAGTGATTAGTCGCTTAGTGAGAAACACTAACAGTGCAAGTGGGAGTCCAGAGGAATGAGAAATCATCTGTGGGCTGGAAAAAATCTTAGAAAAGAGGTGGCACTTTGAGCTGAACATCTAACACACAGCAAATATTTAATAGTCAACTGCTAAAGGCAATAAAGCACTAAGATAAGAACTTAGGTTCAGAAGTCATCCAAACTGGACTGAATTTCAACATTGTTATCTGTGTAATCTTGGATAAGCTATATAACCTTTTTGTATCTCAGTTTTCTTATTTTCAAAATGGAGCTAATAAATGAAACCTATTTAATGAATTTCTGGTGAGGATTAAATGAGACAGCACATGTAAAATGCTGCAGCCCATACCTTGCACATACCACTTAACATATAATAGTTATGTCCATTAAACTGTTACTGAGGTACATTTCTTGTCCTATACCAGCTCAAAGTCAAAAGAGGGGATAAATGTTACACAGGAAAGAGGCTCTAATGGGTTAAAATGCCTATAAAGTCAGGACCTACTTGACACTTTATACTCATCATCTTACCTAATTCTTATAACACATATGTGAGTTAAATAATATTATTCCCATTCTAAAGTTTAGGTAAATGAGATCTACAGAATGGATTAAAATCATGGACAGCTTTGGACTGAGGATATGTATGTTCTGTGTTCAGAGCAGGAATGCATGTATGAGGGGAAATGCCCCAGAAACAGAATGCCCCCCTTAAGTAAATCTCAAAATTGCAAAAAGGACCACCCCCAACCTACAGCACAACTCCAGAATTGAACAAAGTAAGAGGGTATACATAAAGAATAGGAGATTGAGCAAACAGAAGTAAAACCAATCCCTTTACCCCTGAATAACAGAATTAAAGAAGACGATGACATGGAGGGAAGGAAAAAGTAGGGAGGGGAAAAACCGCACAAATGAAGAAAAACCAAAAGAAGAATATAGGTCTCACACAGACCCCAGGGAGATCAGACACTGAGAAAACAGATTCTGGAACACAAACATTGAAGAGCCCCCAGAATGGCTGGTCACATGCAACAAACAAAGACATCAAGACATTAATGGAAAGAATTTAAAAAATTGAGGAGAGACAAGAGGAAAATAGGAAGGAGCTGATGTCAGAAATATCAGCAGTAAAGAATACCGTGATGGAAATGAATAACAGACTAATAAGCATGGAAAGCAGAATTAGCCAAGCAGAAGAAAGAATCTCAGAGCTCGAAGACCAAAACACAGAACTAACCCAAACTGTCAAAAGCATAGAAAAGAAGCTCAAAAAGACAGAACAAAACCTGCAAGAGATGAATGATCACTTCAAGAGACCAAACCTAAGAGTAATTGGGCTTCCTGAGGCAGAGAGAGAAACAGAAGTCACAGTGGAACAAACATTTCATGAAATCATTCAAGAAAACTTCCCTCATCTCATCAAGGATGAAAAAATTCAAACACAAGAGATTCAGAGAACCCCTGCAAGACAACAAATGAGAAGACCAACTCCCAGACACATAATAATTCGTATAAACAAAGTAGTTATAAAAGAAAAATTCCTAAAGGCAGCAAGAGAAAAAGGCCAGACTAACTACCAGGAAAGACCAATTAGAATAGCAGCAGATTTATCCACAGAAACCCTTCAGGCCAGGAGAGCCTGGAGCCCTATCTTCAAAGTTCTAAAAGAGAAACAATTTCAACCAAGAATAACCTACCCAGCCAAACTAAGCTTCATTTGTGAGGGAGAATTGAAATCTTTTCCAGATACACAATCCCTAAGAACCTATGCTGTCACCAGACCACCTCTACAAGAAACACTTTGAACACAGAAGAAAAAGAAAAAAGAACAACAACATTCTTCACAAGAGTACAGGCAAAAGATTGAAAACACACATGAGCCAACTCCAAAACCCAAAGAAAGACAACAAACAAACAGGAACAACTCTGTAAGAACCTTATGACAGGGATCAACTCTTGCATTTCAATTATTAGCCTAAATGTGAATGAACTAAATGCACCACTGAAAAGACATAGAATGGCAAAATGGATAAAATATCATCAGGCAACAATCTATTGCCTTCAAGAGACTCACCTCACTAGAAAGGACACCCACAGACTCAAAGTAAGAGGATGGGAAACAAACTTTCAGGTGAACGGAATACAAAAGAAAGAAGGAATAGTGATCTTAATTTCAGATACCCTTCAAGCGATCTTAATTTCAAATACCCTTCAAGCTATTAAAAATCAAAAAAGATACAGAAGGCCACATAATGATTAAAGGCTCAATCCATCAACAAGAAATATCTATCCTAAACATATATGTACCCAACATAGGGGCACCAACTTTCATAAAGCAACTTCTAGGAAAAGTAAAGAAAGATATTGACTCTAACACCATCATAACTGGGGACTTTAATACCCTACTCACAACCCTAGACAGATCATCAGGACAAAAAATCAGCAAGGAGATCTAGAACCTCAATGTGACTTTGGACCAAATGGACTTAATTGATACCTACAGAACACTCCATCCCAAGACCACAGAATATACATTCTACTCATCACCGCATGGAACATATTCTAAGATTGACCACGTAATTGGCCATAAATCAAGCATAAGCAAATTTAAAAGGATCGAAATTCTACCATGTACCTTCTCAGACCACAGTGGAATAAAAATAAACATTGACACCAACAAAGTCCCCCCAAAACCCACAAAGACATGGACACTAAACAGCATGATGCTAAGCAACTCCTGGGTCAATGACGAAATCAAAACAGAGATCAAAAGATATCTGGAAACAAATGAAAATGAAGAAACATCTTACCAAAACCTCTGGGACACCTTGAAAGCTGTAGTAAGAGGGGAATTTATATCCCTACAAACACACATGAAGAAAATGGGAGGAACACAAATTAACAACCTAACAAGCCACCTAAAGAAGCTGGAAAAGCAAGACCACAAAAACCCTAATTTCAGCAGAAGAATCCAGATCACCAAAATAAAAGCCCAAATCCAGGACATAGAAGGTAAAAAGATAATACAAAAAAAATCAATGAAACAAAAAGCTGGTTCTTCAAAAGGATAAACAAGATCCATGGTCCCCTAGCTAGACTGATCAAGAAAAATGAGAAAAAAATCAAATAAGCACAATCAGAAACACAAAAGATGAAGTCACATCTGACCCTGAAGAAATACAAAAGATTATTAGATAATACTACGTACACTTGTATGGAAACAAACTTGAAAACCTTAAGGAAATGGAGGACTTTCTGACATCACACAACCTACCTAGATTGGAACAAGAAGAAATTGAGACCCTAAATAGACCAATAACAATCAAGGAAATCGACTACGTAATAAGAAAACTTCCTACAAAAAAAAAAAACCCTGGTCCAGATGGCTTTCCAGCAGAATTCTACAAGATATTTAAGGAGGAGCTGATACCAATCCTACTGAAGGTATTCCAGGCGAATGAAAAAGATGGAACTCTCCCCAAATCATTTTACGAAGCCAACATCACATTGATACCCAAGCCAGGTAAAGATCCAACAAAGAAAGAGAACTACAGGCCAATATCTTTGATGAACATAGATGCTAAAATTCTCAACAAGATCCTAGCAAACTGGATTCAGCAATACATCTCAAAAATCATCCATCATGACCAAGTAGGCTTCATCCCTGGGATGCAAGGCTGGTTCAACATTCGTAAAACCATAAATGTAATTAAATACATCAACAGATGTCAAAACAAAAACCACATGATTATATCATTAGATGCAGAAAAAGCTTTTGATGAAATCCAGCACCCCTTCTTCATAAAAACACTTGAGCATCTAGGAATACGGGGAACATACCTCAAAATAGTAAAAGCCATCTACGAGAAACCCACAGTGAGCATACTCCTAAATGGACAAAAATTAGAACCATTTCCCGGAAAACTGGAACAAGACAAGGATGCCCACTCTCACCCCTCCTGTTCAACTAAGTATTGGAAGTCCTGGCTAGAGCAATCAGAGAAGAGGAGGCAATCAGGGGTATCCAAATAGGAAAAGAGGAGGTCAAGTTATCTCTCTCTGCAGATGATATGATTGTGTACCTTGAAAACCCAAGAGAATCTGTCAAAAGCCTCCTTACACTGATAAAGGCCTTTGGCAAAGTCTCAGGATACAAAATAAATGTACAAAACAATTGCATTTCTCTACACCAATAATAAACAAACAGAAACCCAAATAAAAAACACAATTCCATTCACAATAGGCACAAAAAAAATGAAATACCTTGGCATCTTCCTAACCAGAGACATGAAAGACCTTTACAATGAAAATTACAAAACACTGCTCAAAGAAATCAAAATGACACAAACAAGTGGAAAAATATCCCATGCTCATGGATTGGAAGAATCAACATTGTGAAGATGTCCATCTTACCTAAGGCAATCTACAAATTCAGCGCAATACCCATCAAATTACCAGCAACATTCTTCTCAGATCTAGAAAAGTCAACACAGGAATTCATATGGAAACACAAACGTGCAAGAATAGCCAGAAAAATCCTCAGCAAAAAAACACAAAGCAGGTGGTATCACATTACCAGACTTCAAACTTTACTATAAAGCTACAATCATCAAAACAGCTTGGTATTCGTATAGGAACAGGCATATAGATCAATGGAATAGAATTGAGATTCCAGAAGCAAAACCTCAATTTCTCAACCAACTCATCTTTGACAAAGCCTCCACCACCTACCACTGGGGAGAGGAGAACCTATTCAGTAAATGGTGCTGGGAAAACTGGCTGACCACATGCAGAAGATTGAAACAGGACCCCTATCTCTCCCCATGCACAAAGGTTAACTCCAAATGGATCAGATACCTAAATGTAAAACCTCAAACCATAAGAACCTTAGAAAAGGAAGGAAATACCTTCATGGAAATCAGAACTGGCATCCAATTCCTGAACAAAACCTGAAACCACAGGTCATAAGAGAGAAGATAGACAAGTGGGACCTTATTAAACTGACAAGCTTCTGCAAGGCCAAAGAAACCATCAAGAGAGCAGGGAGACAGCCTACAGACTGGGAAAAAGTATTTGCCAACACCAGGTCTGACAAAGGCTTAACATCCTGGATCTACAAGGAACTCAAACGTGCTGAAAAGAAAAAAACAAACAACCCCATTATAAAATGGGCAAAAGATATGAACAGACACTTCACAAAAGAGGACATCTGAACAGCCAACAAACCCATGAAGAAATGCTCAACCTCACTAATCATCAGGGAGATGCAAATCAAAACCACACTGAGATACCACCTAACTCCAGTCAGAATGGCAATTATCAACAACTCAAAAAATAACAGCTGCTGGAGAGGGTGTGGCGAAAAGGGAACACTTCTACACTGTTGGTGGGAGTGTAAACTAGTGCAACTTCTGTGGAAAGCAGTGTGGCGATTCCTGAAAGCTCTAAATATCAACCTCCCATATGACCCCACAATCCCCCTACTGGGAATATACCCTGAAGAACTCAAATCACTCTATAAAAAGATACCTGCACACATATGTTCATCGCAGCATTGTTCACAATAGCAAGAACCTGGAAACAACCATGCTGCCCATCAAAAGAGGACTGGATTAAAAAAATGTGGTACATATACACGATGGGATACTATGCAGCCATAAAAAAGAACAAAATCATGAATTTCACAGCAACCTGGATGGAACCAGAGTCTATAATACTGAGTGACCTCTCACAGAAACAAAGATCCGAGTATCACATGTTCTCACTCATATAATGGACCTTGAGCATCCAATGTAATAGTAT
>NW_007246467.1:541668-548722 GCF_000164805.1 Carlito syrichta
AACCCTTAACTGTACCCCACAAAACCATAATAAAAAATATTGATTAAAACAATGAAAATAAAAATAAATCAGTTACCAATTGTGAGTCTATTTCTAGAGTTAGTGTTATTCCATTGGTATATTTGTGTATCCTGTATCATTACTACTCTGTCTAAATTGCTGTCTTTATAATTATCCTTGGTATCTGGTACACCAAGCTCTCTCTACTTATTATTTTCCAAGAGTCTATTAACTAGTTTTGACCCTTTGCATGTCCATATCTACTTTAGAATTGCCTTGTCAAATTGCCCTGCTCAGTTGTGGGGTGTGATTGAATCTTTAAAATTATAGATTATTTTGAGGAGATTTGACATATTTACAATAATGAATTATCTGGTCTATTAGCATATATATCCAGTCATTCCATATGTGTAGCTTGTCCATAATTCTCCAGTAATATTTTGTATATTGGCCTTGATATTTTGCTTGTTGAAAAATATTTGTTTCCAGATATTTTACTGTTTAATGCTGGTCAATAGGCAACCTTTTAAAAATTAGCATTCTAACGAGTTGATAATAGCATATAGAAGTAGAACTGATTTGTACATGTTAACCTTTGATGCTACAATTTTGTTAAAATCATTTATTTCTAATAATATACCAATATATTTCTTTAAAAAAAATAAAAATAAAGTACTCTCCATTTGATGCAATACACCTATCAAGACGCCTTTTTCACTGTTCAAAACAGTTTTTGAACTCATCAATTTTGAAGCCTTTTAGTGCTTTTGTCATTTTTTGTTTCACCTCTTCCATATCAGCAAAACATTTTCCTTTGAGGATTTTTTCATCCGGGGAAACAAATAAAAGTCACTCAAGGTAAGATTGGGTGAATAGGGAGGGTGGGGCATGGGGATCATGCTGTTTTTGGTAAAAAGCTGCTGAATACTCAGTGTGATGTGGGCGGGGCATTGTCCTGGTAGAAGAACCAGTAACCTGTTTGCCACAATTTTGGATGTTTCTTCTGCAAATTGTCTCTCACAACAATGCTAGCTGGTACACTGCTGTCAATGAGTTCCCAGAACACTTACCTAGTGAGGGAAGCCTGTATTGCAAGGGACTCACTCTCCAAAAGATAATTTTATGCGTTTTTAAAATTTTTTTGTTGTTTGAGATCCCCCCCCTTAAGAGAGCACAGAAGAGGAGCCTTTCTTCTTGGAAGAATTATTTCAGCAGGTATAGAGCCTACTGGAATGGGAAATGGCTTAATCTGAGACATAAAGGCAGGGAAATGTAAGGTATGTTGAAGTGACGGTGAGAAGACCAATTAACACACATAACAATGACAAGATGAGAGAAAAGACTAACAGCAGTCTGATTACAAACACACAAGGAGGAGGAGGTGAAACTTATGAGTGGAACTCTCAAGAGGAGGATAAGGAACAACTTTAGCTCCCTCAAGGTTGCCATTTCCCCTAGATCAGTGTTGTCAAGCATTTCATTGTAGCATTAAATCCTTTTTTTTTTCAAACAAAACCTGACACAAGTTAGTTAAAAATGAACCTTATTGAGACTGGGTGGGGACTTGGAGTCTTATTCATTTGGCCTTCTTTGCTCTACTTGATGAAAGACAGCACTTGAGGCAAATATTTTTGGTCACAGGATTTTCTAGAGCTCTTTGGTCCATGGAGGACTCAACGGAACATTGTGCAAAAAGCTGTTGAGTTGGATAAAAATGACAGCTGATTAAAGCAACTTGGAATTCTACCCTTGTGATCAACTGTCTGATGTCAAAGATAGGTGATGCCTATGGGGGTAAAGGCTATGATTTCAAGCCACAGGGGAGAGAATGAGGTAATTCATAGAACCTAAAGTCTGAGTCAGAGACATGCAATCAAAGTGATAGGCTGGGGCTCAACAATGTAGAATCCAGATCAGGGGCAGAAGCACCAACAAGTAGGGCATCACTCCCAGGATATTTGAGTTGCAGTAGCTGTTTGTGGATATCTGGTGGGTTTTATACCCATGAGAGCTTGACCACTTGGCTTAGTAACTTTCTTCTGCATCTCTCTCTGAACATGTACTCTACTGCCCATATCAAAGACAGAGTTACATCTTAGAGTTCATCAGGGGAAGTAGCACAAGAGTTACCAGTCCAAAGGGATTCATCACATGGAACTAAGGAGGGTGGTTTAGGCTTGAGGTTTTGTGCCAAATCCTCCTTCTCATCTGAACCACCCTTTTCTAAGAGCTTGGAAGTCTCTGAACTCAGAGATCTTGATGAAGGACACTATCAGTTAGAAGTCACTAGGTGTCAGAAGGGTTCAATTTATACTAATCAGTAGTATAATCAGTATACTTACCTAATATATTTAATGGGTCTTGACTTTGGATGCAAGCCTGGATGATTTCAAGGTCATAATGCCCCTGGTTTTTAATTTCAGATTTTTTCTTAATGAAGAGCCTTTAGAGAATCAATAAAAAAAATGCTCTAGTCAGGCTGCTGATGAGAGAAATGGCTCTTCAGTTATGAAGGAAAAATACATTTTGGACTTCCGCATGGCAAAGAAGAGCCTAGGTTATGGAATTTTCTCTGCAAATTGCAAATGTCTCTGTGTGCAGTAGTTTGTATAATATGCACTGTTATTAGACTCTGATAAGCTTCTTTGTTGCTTATGAACAAACTGTGCATGCTGAGATTAACAATCTAATTATCCAAACTGCCAGTATCCAAGATACTGTCTCCCAAGATTAATGTGTTTGTGTTATGAATTTCACTCTGAGTGAGAGACAGTGGTCCTAAATAAATTGCACTGAATTGCTGTTACAAACAATGAAAATAAATCAGTTTCTCATGTCAATTCTAGACTTGGGTGATTTCCACTGTGGATAGAGCAAGGCCAGTCTTAGAGTGTTAGAATCAAAGCTAAGCAATTTTATGGATCATAAAGAACCATGATGATTCTTCTTAGCTAACTAACTTGCTGGTTTTCTCAAAGCTCTGTCACCTGAAATTGTCCTTTTTTCTATGCCTTTCTTCAGATATTTATTTCACCCTGTGACTTTCAACCCTGCCCAGATGCAGTAGAGAAGTCCTGAAGGCCGTCCATCTAAGAGATGTCCTGACATCAGGGTCGCCTCTAACATAGTGATTATAAAGGGGCTCTGGAGATGCATTGCTCAGGTTCAAATCCCAATTTTTCTCTTTACTCATTATGCAACCTTGGGAAGTATTTAATCATTCTATGCTTCAGTCTCACTGTCTGTAAGTGAGGATGATATTGCAAAAATATGTGTTTTGTGTATGAGGATAAAATGAGTCACAACATGGAAAATGCATAGGACAGTGCCTGGTACTGTAGGTGCTCGATGATGTTAGCTATTATCCTTGTTATTATTATATAATATGATGGAAAGAATCTTGCATGTGGAATTTTAAAAAAATAAACAAATCTGAGTAAAAATCCTAGTTCTGCGACTGGGATTCCAGATCTGCAAATTTAGGAAATGTTATTTTAACTCTCCAGTCTGTTTCCTATCTATAAAAGGCAGTAACATTTACCTTATGGAGTTTCTATGAGCATTAAATAGGAAAGCACATGGAACCCGGGCTAATATTACATCATTGTCAAGGGCACACATTCTGGAGCCACAAATGACCTTGGTACAAACCTCAGCTAGCTATGTGACCTCAGGTAAGTTATTTTTCTTTTCTTTTCTTTTTTTATTTTGAGTTGGTGTCTCACTCGGTCACCCAGACTGGAGTGCAGTGGCCGCTCCCGGCCACCGCAGCCTCGACCTGCCGGGCTCCGGCGATCCTTCCGTCTCAGCCTTCCAAGTAGCTGGAAGTACAGGCATGTGCTACCACGCCTCGCTAATTTTTGATTTATTGTAGAGATGAGGTCTTGCCAAATTGCCCAGGCGGGTCTCGAACCCGAGGGCTCAGGCAATCCACTCACCTCTTTTTAAAGCTTAGAGCCATTGTTTGTAAAATGGGAGACAGTAATGCCGTTTCTTGTTGTGAAAATTAAATGGTTTGTTTCTGCCCTGTGTACCATTGAGCAGTTGATAAACACCATGAACAGTACCATTAATGAAACTCTCAACAAACACGTGGCTGATAGCTGTCACTCAGGGTACCCATCTGCCATCTCTCCGTCTCTTCCCACCCATTCCTTGAGATGTACCAGCAACCTTTTCTGCACCTGGTTAGAACCTGCTGTACAAAGGAGGAAGCTAGAGGGTAATCATGGCTCTCAGATTGCTCCTCCTCAATATAAATCCCATCTATCCCCTTGGGAGAGAACTTATCATGAGATATAAGAAAACGTTGCCCCTGTCCTGGGCCTCCCGCATGTAAAGACCTCAAGAGAGAAAGGAGTGGGTTCCATCAAAGGTCTAACCTGTCTTTATTTCTGCTCCTGGCAAGTGAGCAGACACTCTGATAATAGTGCTTAGCAGAAGTATTTCTCAGTGTCTTTGGTAAGACGAAGCTTACAGAAGACTGACATGTATTTTTATTTCAGTGACCTTGGCTAGTGGAAGTTGCTATTTCTTCTCTCCTTCTCATTTCAACCCAGAGAACACTTGACATTTTTTGGTAATGCACTGTACTAACCAAAGGGTTTGTATGACAATAAAACCCTGTGGGTTGCAGGTGTTTGTTAGTACCATTCAACAGATCGAGGGAGCGTGGGCAACACATGTTGACTGAGGGGCTGGAATGTGTCAGACACTCATGAAATAGATCTTATGATCCTGCTCTTGCAGTTGAGGAATCTGGAACTCAGAGAGATGTGGGGCTGGCTTACAGTCACACAGATGAGAAGATCCACACGTGAGATTTATCCAGAGTCTGTTTATTCCCAAACCTTGAAGCTTAAACCCAGAGTACAGAAAGAATCAGTGACTTGTCATGTGTGCATTATTACTAAAATGTGATGGGAGGAGAGGTGGTCCACTGATTATTTGAATGCAGATTTTTAAACATTTTTTAACTTTAAAATTGTGAGGTACAATTCAGGGTTAGGTATACAAATATTCATTGTGCAGGTACTCTTGTTGATGAGGTGTGCCCCCTTTCCCCAGGCATATTCCCACCACTGCCAATCCCACCTCCTCGTCCCCCCAAACCCCACAGTTTATTTATTTATTTATTTACTCAGTATTTTTTATTATAATGTTGTGGGGTACAGTTAAGGGTTAGGTATACAATTATGTTTCATTCAGGCACCCTGTTGATAAGAGGTGTTTCCCCGTCCCCAGACAGATATTTGCTACTGTTAATCCCACCTCCCTCCCCCCCATAGTTTCCCAGTACCGTCAGTCATTTTGTTATAGGATGTTCAAGGTCCATTATATGAGTGAGAACATGTGATACTCGGATCTTTGTTTCTGTAAGAGGTCACTCAGTATTATAGACTCTGGTTCCATCCAGGTTGCTGCGAAATTCATGAGTTTGTTCTTTTTTATGGCTGCGTAGTATTCCATTGTGTATATGTACCACATTTTTAAAATCTAGTCCTCTTTTGATGGGCAGCATGGTTGTTTCCAGGTTCTTGCTATTGTGAACAATGCTGCGATAAACATACGTGTGCAGGTATCTTTTTTATAGAGCGATTTGAGTTCTTCAGGATATATTCCCAGTAGGGGGATTGCAGAGAGAGGAGAACCTATTCAGTAAATGGTGCTGGGAAAACTGACTGACCACATACAGAAGATTGAAACAGGACCCCTATCTCTCCCCATGCACAAAGGTTAACTCCAAATGGATCAGAGACCTAAATGTAAAACCTCAAACCATAAGAACCTTAGAAAATGAAGGAAATACCCTCATGGAAATCAGAACTGGCATCCAATTCCTGAACAAAACCTGAAACCCACAGGTCATAAGAGAGAAGATAGACAAGTGGGACCTTATTAAACTGACAAGCATCTGCAAAGCCAAAGAAACCACCAAGAGAGCAGGGAGACAGCCTACAGACTGGGAAAAAGTATTTGCCAACACCAGGTCTGACAAAGGCTTAACATCCTGGATCTACAAGGAACTCAAACGTGTTGAAAAGAAAAAAACAAACAACCCCATTATAAAATGGGCAAAAGATACGAACAGACACTTCACAAAGGAAGACATCCAAGCGGCCAACAGACACATGAAGAAATGTTCAACCTCACTAATCATCAGGGAGATGCAAATCAAAACCACACTGAGATGCCACCTAACTCCAGTCAGAATGGCAATTATCAACAACTCAAAAAATAACAGTTGCTGGAGAGGGTGTGGCAAAAAGGGAACACTTTTACACTGTTGGTGGGAGTGTAAACTAGCTTTTTTTTTTTTAAAGCAGAATGAATAGCTCTGAATAAGTCAAGAATCTGCCCCTGAGAAACTTATATTTCATGAAATGCATTTGTATAACAGGGAAATGTCCACACAATTTTAGCATGCACAATTCTGAAAAAATCTAAGCCATTTAATTCACATTTAAGCTTAAATCAATTGAAATTTAATTCAATTGATGCTATGCTATCTAGGTCTCCTGCCAGTGCTGCCCTCATCAAGAGCTGGGGAAACTTGTGCCCTGCAGGAGCCTTCCATGGGAGAGTCTGCATAGTCCAATAGGGAAGAATTTCTGAAACACTCTCTGCTGGAGGCTGGTGAGCGAGGTGACCCGGAGTCAGTACGTGGTGAGCGAGGTGACCCGGAGTCAGCACGGGAAACCCTTTCCTCTTCCAGAGCCTCTCCGATAAAATGCAAAAGGGCCATGAGAAAAATTTTGGGATATGGAATGATCCTTTGTGTTGATTGTGGCAGTGGTATTATGGGTATATACATCTCTCAAATTGTATTTTAAATGGATGTCATTTATTTTATATTATTTTATTTTGATTTGGAGTCTCACTCTTTGTCACGCAGGCTGGAGTGCAGTGGCAAGCTCAGGGCCACCGGAGCCTTGACCTGCTGGGCTCAGGTGATCCTTCCGCCTCAGTCTTCCAAGTACCTGGAACTACAGGCGCACACTACCACGCCTGGCTAATTTTTGATTTATTGTAGAGGTGAGGTCTTGCCAAGTTG